>NC_057806.1:574450838-574750838 GCF_018294505.1 Triticum aestivum
GGGCTCGCGAAAACCCAAGGGAAAAGTATAGGTGGTAGGTGGTCAAATGGTAAAACCAAGGTTGGGCCTTGCTGGAGGAGTTTTATTCAAAGCGAACTGTCAAGGGGGTCCCATAAATCACCCAACCGTGTAAGGAACGCAAAATCAGGGAACATAACACCGGTATTGTTGGGGATATAACTATTTGTGTAAGCTGCCCAGGAGGGGCCGGGTTACGCAAAGAAGACTCATCAGAAAGAAGCCCAAGACCAAGCATGAAGATGGCGGTTCATAAAGGGTTTAAGGCCCACAGGCGGCTAAAGGCCCATAGTGGTAAACCGCCATGATGGCATGACTTGTAACATAAGGTAGAATTAACTAGTCACCGAGCCGGACACTGTCTATGAGCCGGCCGGGACTCTGTAGGCCGCAGGGCGTCAACCCATGTATATAAGGGGACGACCCGCGACGGCTTAGGGCAAGAAACAACTCATTGAGAGCCGGGCATAGCGTATCTCGCTCCCTGGTTATCGAGACCTCAGCAATACCAACCCAACTAGACGTAGGCCTTACCTTCATCGTAAGGAGCCGAACTAGTATAAACCCTCTCGTGTCCTTTGTCCCGATTAACCCCTTTAAGCTTCCTAGTTGCGATGGCTCCACGACTAAGTCCTTGCAAGAGGACATCTGCCGTGACAATTCCACGACAGTTGGCACCGACCTTGGGGCAAGCGCATGGTGGATTTGAGTTCTTGAAGGGCAGCTTCGAAGGGCTCAAGGGATACGCAGACGGTCGGATGACCAAGAGTCGTCGCGGCAAAATCTACATCGATGACGAAGGCTGGGCCCCCAACGCTGGCTCAATTGAGTACGGGTATCGGGTCCCCTTCGGCGAAATCCACGTCTTCATCGGCCGGATTGGTGAGCCGGGCCCTGAGCCGGACAACTGCACCGACCTCGTCGAGACGGCTCAGCGCACAAGACCCGCCCGAGCTCAACCCGTCATGAAGCGTGCCTTCGTGGGTTGCATCCACGGAGGGGAGCTTTCTGAAGGATCTGTAGATGGTGGTGAGACGGCCGTCCTCTCCGATGGTGATTCGTCTGCCGGTTCAACAAATTTATTGTACCCACTGCAAGACGGCGGGCTTGGGGGCTGTTCCAATGGCAGCAGTATTCCGGACCCCTCTGAGTCGCCAAACTGGGCAGGAGTCTTCATGGCTGGTACTCAACCCGGCCAAAACTCTACAGCCGCAGCAGCAATAACGTCCGGGTCAGGAGCGGCCGGGGCAGGAGGCCCTGTGCGCCCGCCGGCTCAGGTGCTGATGGATCTCATGGATAAGCTTACAACCCTGTTAACTGCCACAGTTATCCCTGCGAACCAAGATGAGCATAATGCAGAGGTGGCACAGATTCGTGAGGAGATAGCTCAGGCCAAGGAGGCCTTAGCAGCTAAGGACACCAGATTGGCCACAGAATGGGCGGCTCTAGATGCACAAGCGCAGCAGCTCCAGTCAGAGGCTTTCCAGCTTACGATGAGCCTGAACGCATCTAATAACGTGATGAGAAGGAGGCACCAGAAAACTCAATCCCGTTTGCCTCCGGTTTATGACCCTCGAAACCTTTTTGCTACACCCGGAGCCGGCCCTAGTAACCCGCCAGAGGTGAATAAGTTCGTGATAGCCGGGGGCCCGGTTCAGCCTCAGGTGATGGCACCTCCTCATGGAAATATGGCACCACCCCGTTATGTGCCGATACCACCGGGTCACTTCTCCAACCCCATGGAGAACTTAATCGCAGCATCGGCGCGTTTGGCGGCTCTCCCAGTGGACGGTGATGATCCGACAGCGGTGGAGACCCGAAGGATTAGAGAACTTGTCCAGACAGCTATGGCTCAGCAAGAGACATACTCCTACAGCTGGGACAGGATTCATTCAACTCCTCCGCCCTGGTTAGCTCCGCCTCGTCCAAACCGGAGCCCGAGTTAGAGCAGACACATGGAGTCAGAGGCCTTGTCAAGTAACGCTCATCACCGAAACCAGGCTGGCGGGTATAACCCGGTACAGGACCGGATACGTCAGGAGGACGAGCGGGCGGCTCAGCTAGTGGCTCAGCTAGCAGCTCAACAGATGGCCCATCAGGACTTTCCAGCTTATCCGGCGACTTCCGTTGAGGCGGGAGTGGCTACCAGAACCGGCGGTGTTCCTTGTTTGGTGCCGGCTCTACGTAATGTACGTTTACCCAAGGATTTCAAGGGACCTCGAAAGGTGCCAAATTACACGGCCGACTTACAGCCCAGAGCGTGGATCGAGAGTTATGAGATGGCCATGGAGCTGTTGGAGGTTAGTGACGCAGCAATGGCTAAGTACTTCACCATGATGTTGGATGGAACAGCCCGTTCTTGGTTAAAGGGCTTGCCACCCAATTCCATTAGTTCATGGGCAGAGCTAAAGGCTCGGTTCATCCAGAACTTTAAGGACACTTGCAAGCAATCTATGTCGATTGTGGACTTGACAAATTGTAAGCAGGAGGAGGGTGAATCCACAAATCATTGGGTGCGCCGGGTCAAGGAGATAATACATTCGTCTGACAAGATGGATGTCGGCTCTACAGTCCTCATGTTGGAGAAGAATTGCCGTTTTGAGCCGCTGAGACAAAAGCTGGGGCACCTTAAGCGTGACTGCAATGATATGGGTACGCTGATGGCAGCTTTAGTCAAATACGCCGATTGTGATAGTACCAAGGATCCCACGTCTGATGAGGAAAAGACAGGGAAGGGAAAGAAGAACGACAGTGGAAAGGGTCAGCAGCATAACCCGATGAATCAAGGAGGCAATAAGCGCAAGGCAGAGGGTAACCCAGAGTTTGTGGCCAACGCTAATGCGCAGGGTAACAATCAGAGACGTAAGGGAAAACCGCCCCCTCGATCTGGCGGGGCCGGTCCATCCCTTGAGCAGCTACTCAATGAGCCTTGCCCGAGACACGACACCCATGAACGACCCGCCACTCACTTGTGGAAAGATTGCGCGATCATGAAGGCTTTCAAGAATTCCAACGCATTTGATGGTAATCATGGGTCGGGTGGCGGTTCAGGTGCCGGCGGCTTTCATGGCCCGGGCGGCGGTTCAAGTTCCGGCTTTCAGGGAAATCAAGGCGGCTATAATCAACAGCAGTCTGGTCAAGGAGGACAACAACAGCAGTAGTCGGGTTATCAAAGCCATCCGAAGCAATTGAATAGTGGACAGCATCATGTGTTCACCACTAGCTTGTGTAAACGTGACCAGAAGATTCATAAGAGGGCTGTGAACTCTGTTGAGCCGGCGGTTCCCCGTTATTTGAGGTGGTCAGAGCAGCCCATTGTGTGGAGTAGAGAGGATCACCCTCCCCGGGTTGATAATCCGGGTCAGTTAGCCTTGGTGGTGGCACCTCAGGTCGGTGGATATAAATTCACTAAAGTGCTCATGGATGGAGGTAGCAGCATCAACATCCTTTATTACGAGTCCTTTCGGCGTATGGGTTTGACTGACAAAAATTTAAAGACGTCCAACACCGTTTTCCATGGAGTGGTGCCTGGTAAGTCGGCATACCCAGTCGGTAAGATTGAACTAGAGGTGGCTTTTGGAGATGAGTACGATTCTAGGGCTGAGAAGTTAACTTTTGAGGTGGTCAAAATCAAGAGTCTATATGATGCTCTGTTTGGGCGACCGGCTTATGCCAAGTTCATGGCCCGGCCGTGTTATGTTTATCTGCAGCTTAAGATGACGGGTTACAAGGGCACCATCACTATGCATGGGAGTCGAAAGATAGCCCTGGAATGTGAAGAGGGCGATGCAGCTTATGCGGAGTCTATGTGTGCTGCAGAGGAGTTGAAATTTTATCAAGATAATGTTGACCCGGCGGATATGACCTCTCTCAAGAAGCCAACCACAGAGCATGACCCGACGATGAAGTTTAAGTCGGCTGCTGAGACCAAGCTTGTTGATTTTACTCCAGGCGATTCATCTAAGCAGTTCAGTACCAGTGCCAATTTGGATCCTAAATAGGAAAGCACGCTCATCAAGTTCATCCGTGAGAACCAGGACATCTTCGCATGGAAACCTTCTGACATGCCGGGTGTACTGAGAGAACTCGATGAGCACACTCTTAATATTGATTCGAAGTATAAGCCGGTCAGGCAGTTTCTTCGGCAGTTCAATGAGGAGAGACGGAAAGCTATTGGAGAGGAAGTGGCCCGGCTCTTGGCGGCCGGGTTTATTGTTGAAGTTTTTCACCCGGAGTGGTTGGCTAACCCGGTGCTCGTGCTCAAGAAGAACGGTACCTGGCGGATGTGTGTGGATTAGACGGACTTAAATAAGGCTTGTCCGGCTGATCCCTTTGCTCTCCCCCGTATTGATCAAATCATTGATGCCACGACGGGTTGCGAGCGTTTGAGCTTTTTGGATCCTTATTCTGGTTATCATCAGATCAAGATGGCAGTTAAGGACCAGGAGAAGACGGCTTTCATCACTCCGTTTGGAGCCTTCTGCTATGTATCTATGCCATTTGGGCTCAAGAGTGCCCAGGCGACTTATCAATGATGTGTACAGAACTGTCTCCACGAGCAAATTGGGCGCAATGTTCATGCTTATGTAGATGACATCATGGTGAAGTCCAGAGAGAAAGAAACCTTGATATCTGATTTGAAAGAGACCTTTGATAATCTCCGGGTTTATAAGATGATGCTTAACCCGACCAAGTGTGTATTTGGTGTACCTGTAGGCAAGCTTTTGGGTTTTCTGGTCTCAAACAGAGGCATTGAAGCTAATCCGGAGAAGATCAAGGCAATTACCTCTTTGGCTAAACCGGCGTGCATCAATGATGTTCAGCGACTGGCAGGTCGTGTTGCTGCTTTAAGCCGGTTCATAAGCCGGCTAGGTGAGAAGGCCCTACCGCTGTATCAGATGATGAAGAAAACAGACACATTTGTCTGGAGTAATGCTGCTAATGCTGCCTTTGAAGATTTAAAGAGACAGTTGTCTAAGCCGCTGGTCCTTGCGGCTCCCATTGATAGAGAGCCATTACCGTTATATGTGGCTGCTAACTCACGAGCCATCAGTGTTGCTATCATGGTGGAGCGCAAGGAGGCTGGCAAGGAGCATCTGGTTCAACGGCCGGTTTACTACATCAGTGAGGTACTCATTGAGTCTAAACAGATGTATCCACATTGGCAGAAACTTGTTTACGGAGTGTTCATGGCAAGTCGGAAGCTGAAGCAGTACTTCCAAGGTCATCCTATCACTGTGGTAAGTTCTGCCCCCTTGGGAGACATTATACAGAACAGAGAGGCCACAGGACGAGTCGCCAAGTGGGCCATTGAGCTTGGGCCTCATGGTTTGAAATACATGCCTCGGACTGCTATCAAGTCTCAAGCCTTGGTGGACTTTATCAATGATTGGACAGAGTTGCAGGCACCTGAGGAGAAGCCGGATAACACATATTGGACTATTCACTTTGATGGGTCCAGACAGTTGGAAGGGTCGGGGGCTGGAGTCGTTTTAACTTCCCCCCGAGGTGACAAATTTTGTTATGTGCTCTGGCTTATGTTTCCTTGTACTAACAATGCAGCTGAGTATGAGGCCTTACTCCATGGCCTCAGGATGGCCAAAGAGATGAATTTGAGCCGGGTAAGGTGCTTGGGTGACTCAGATCTCGTGGCTCAACAGGTGTCAGACAAGTGGGACTCTAAGGATCCCTTAATGGCGGCTTACCGTCGTGAAGTTGATGCTGTGGATGGGCACTTCAAGGGTTATCAAGTGGAGCACATTGACCGAAGGAAGAATGAGGCGGCTGATGCTTTAAGCCGGCTGGGATCTCAACGTAAGCCAGTATTGCCTAACACCTTTCTTAATGTTTTGCATAATCCTTCTGTCAAGTTATCCATAGAGGAAGACCTAGCAGTACCAGACCCGGAGGCACAACTGGTAGCCGCTCTTCACGTTATTCCGGATTGGACAGTGCCATATTTGGCTTACATGACCCAGGGAGAGTTGCCTGAGGATGAAACCTTGGCGAGACAAATCATCCGGCGGTCCAAGTCCATGACAATTGTTCATGGCGAGTTACATCATCGCAGTGTCACTGGGGCGTTTCAACGTTGTGTGTCGCCTACGGAAGGTCAGGAGATACTTCGTGAGATCCATGAAGGGGATTGTGGTCATCACGCCGGCTCAAAGTCTCTTGTGGCCAAGGCTTTTCGTCATGGTTTTTATTGGCTGACGGCTCATGCTGATGCGGAGGATCTGGTCAGTAAATGTGATGGATGTCAGAAATTTTCACGACGAGCTCATGTGGCGGCTCAAGAGTTGAGGATGATTCCAATTACTTGTCCGTTTGCAGTCTGGGGGCTTGACATGGTTGGACCTTTCAAAAGTTCTAAGGACAAAAAGACACACATCCTGGTGGCAGTGGATAAGTTCACAAAGTGGGTTGAGGCAGAGCCGGTCAGTAAGTGTGATGCAGCCATGGCGGTTCAGTTCATGAAGAAGGTGATCTTTCGTTTTGGCTTTCCACACAGCATCATAACTGATAATGATACCAATCTCTCCAAAGGTGCCATGGAAGAGTTCTGTCAACGAGAACATATCCGGCTTGATGTTTTGGCTGTTGCTCATCCTCAATCCAATGGTCAAGCAGAAAGAGCAAATCAGGAGATCTTGAAGGGTATCAAACCCCGGCTCTTTGTCCCCTTACAGCGGACGCCGGGTTGTTGGGTGGAGGAGTTACCCTCTGTATTTTGGAGCATCAACACTACACCTAACAGATCTATGGGTTACACACCTTTCTTCATGGTGTACGGAGCAGAGGCGGTCCTGCCTAGTGACATCCGTCATGACTCACCCCGCGTGGCGGCTTATGTTGAGGCTGATAACGAAAAAGCTCGTCAGGATGCACTTGACTTGTTGGATGAGGAGCGAGACTTGGCAAAAGCCCGCTCGGCAATTTACCAGCAAGACCTGCGCCGCTATCATAGCCGCCGGGTTAGAAGCAGAACCTTTCAGGAAGGCGACCTAGTGCTCCGGCTCATCCAGGATCAGTCTGATATGCACAAGCTATCCCCTCCTTGGGAAGGACCCTTTGTGGTCAGCAAGAATCTGAACAACGGGTCATACTACCTTATCGATGTTTGAGAGCATAAAGACTCACGTAAGTCAGAGGAGGAGACCTGGCGGCCGTGGAATATTGCTCATCTTCGGCCTTACTATACTTAAGCCATCGGCTCTCAAGATGTACATATTTTGACGATGTATATATTATATAAAGTAATAAAGCAGGACCTCTGTCCTTTTCACCCTCAAAGGTTTACATATCGTCTTTATCATGTGGTGGAAACAACCAACAGGGAGCGGATCATATCTGAATCCAGCTTTCCCTTTGGTCCGTCTTGTGATCATGTCTGAATCTAGCCATGATCACTTGGGGGCTTCCTGTTCAAACATAGGTCGTATTCGAACCAAAGAGAACATAGCTGTCGATACCCACTTGATCGGCATACTGCCAAACCCACTTGGGGGCTTCTTGATCATATTTGAATCATAGCTTAACCCCTTTGGGTCTGACGTGGATCGTATTCGAATCAGCGTCATTAAACAACTCTTATGGTCACTTGGGGGCTTCCTGTTCAAACTTAGGTCGTATTCGAACCAAAGAGAACATAGCTGTGATACCCACTTGATCGGCATCGCCAAAGCCACTGGGGGCTATATGATCGTATCTGAATCTTAGCTTAACCCCTTTGGAACGGTTCACTGATCATATTCGAATCAGAAACCTTTAAATTTTATTTATTATTCCTCATACTTTGTAAGTGCAATTATTTGACTATCTTGAGGCCCTCTTGAAAGTACTATGGAGTAGTTCTTGTTCCACCGGTTTAATATTGCTCACCTCAGGTTGTTAAGTACCAGGTCAACATTATATGTGCCAACTTTCAGGAGTTAAACTTACCCTCATGGGTTGGGTCATATAAGCCGGTGAGATTACCGAAAGGATCGCAGGTATGCTATTGTGATTATGTTTAACAGATATAATCATAAATCGGCCTCTATATGATGTTTTCGTTCACATTCCGGGTTATCAGTACCTTATGTGACCCCCGATGCGATAAGTCGCCAAGGGATTTCTGTTTGTTTTATATGCAGGACAAAGCAAACAACTTTTTTGTTTAACATGAAGGAAATGGAAGCTCGATATAAGCTGGGAGTATATAGCAATGGCGGTTTAAGAAAGTATTGAGCGCCATAAAGCATGCGCGAAGGCATGGCAAAATGGAGAGTTTTTTCCTACCCTATTACAAGACTCCCCGAGTCTGAATAATGAAGCATTGTTTTCATGAAGACATAAATATATGACGCCTGGCGGTTCACTCCTTTGGTTGGCTTGAAGATTCCAGGTTATCCTTCTCCGCCTCTCCGCCGACTGCCCTGTCCTGGAAGGTGGACGATGCCTAGTCAATGCCACTCAAGGCTTCAAACTCAGCTTCATCATCTATTAACCCGGCTGGGTCGACTTCAGGGGCAAAGGTATGCTTACGAGTTGGTGGGATCAGACTGACTTCATCATAGTGAGGATGGAATTCTCCGATTCTCGTTGTCATAACCCGGCTGGTACTTCGTAAGGTCGGTATTGTTCCCAATGAGAGTAGCCACAGGGCGTATATCTTTCACGCAGGCGGTGAAATCCGTCTCATTGAATAAGGTGCCATCCTCCTTCAAGCTTGGATACCCAAGAGCAATGTCAGCCGGGTCTAGCTCTGGAAGCCACGCCTTGGCCTGGCTCAATGCGGCTATAGCTCCGTCTCTTGCAGATGCTCGTCTTAACTCTTGAACCCGCTGAGGCAGCACAACAAGCGCTTTAGCACATCTTGCAGGAGATGGGGAACATCATTTGATAAAGCCACAATGGCCAAAGCACATTGTGACCCGGTGTAGAGTTGCTCCACCAGAGTGTAAACCGCTTTCAGTTTGATCTGCATGTTCTGTTTAAGGTTTGTGCTCCTGGAACCTGCATGCATGAATATAAAGTGAGACGGAGATAGCAATTAAATAGTCATCAAAAGAAGGCTTGCAATACTTGAGGTTTATATGTAGCAACTTACCGAAGATTGCTGAGACCATTTGGGATATCTGGCGCTTTAAGCCGGACAGCTCGGCTGTTGTTTCCGCAAGTGATGCTTCTGCTGTCTCGGCCTGGGTCACTAGTGAGGCCTTCTCATCAGTCCAGATTTTCTTCTCCGCTTCAAAATTCTTCTTCAACGTCTCTTGTTCAGAGACGTTGAATTCAAATATGGAGTTGGCCTTTTGGATTTCAAGTTCTTGAGCAGCCAGGCGGCTCTTCAGGTCAGCAATCTCCGACTCAAATTGATTTATGGTGGCCTGCATTGATACCAGGTTATAGTCAGAATCATTGTAAGATAACATTAAGTCCCAAGCACTTTACAAGCAAAGGTACTTGACACTTGGGGGCTAATGTATGCTGAATAATTCTAACTTACTATGCCGGTTCATGGAAATTAAGTCCCAAGCACTTTGCAACCAAAGATACTTGGCAGTTGGGGGCTAATGTGTATCGCAAGTTCAAGGTATCATGCTATAGCCGAATTAAATATCTTCTTTCTAAGCCGGACAAGTAGTGCTAGGCAGTTTTCTAAGTCTACAACATATTTATTCATAAGCAATAGACTTGGGGGCTGGTACAGTGAATATGATTAAGGAAAAGTAGCATAAGTCATACCTCAGATTTTTGCTGTATCTGCTTCACCATATCAATTTCCAGGTGACGGCTGCTATGTACTTGATTGGTGTAGCCAGAGACGATCTCTCCAATACTCAAATGAGTGTAGTCAGCGACGTCCAGCTTGGCCTTTCGGCGTTCTAATAATTCCTCCTTGGCAGAACACTTGGCAAGTATAGTGGGCTGTGCCGGCTCAACAAACTAAGTCTTGAGGATTTCAACTTCCGGATCGTCTGCCTTGGCGGGGCTAGGAGCCTCCGGGTTATCAGAATCATTGATGATTTGCTCATCGGGAGGGTCAGAGGAAGAAACAGGAACATCATGAGATGGTTGAGGCGGTGGCTCGTGAGAAGAGGCATCAGGAGTAGCTGTTCCAAGCTCCGGTTCAGTTGCAGCCGGTTCGTTGGATGGTTTATTCTTCTTTGCCCTCTTACTGGGCTTCACCTGCACGCTGCGGATAAGCCAGAAGGATAAGTACAAAAGGATGAGCAAAATGAGCATAAGTCAAACAAGTTTACATTACCCGGGGGCGGTCTTGAAAGCCGGCATGTTGGACTGCATAGACTCGCCGGAGGAAGGAGGGGTATCCTGATAATTGGAGTCAGATGAATTGAGAGGTTGGCGAATTAAACCCACCAAAGGTAAAACAGAACATAAATCGGAGATAACCTCAGTCCGGCGCTTCCTGGTTACGTCAGGTAAGCCGGAGGAGAGCTCTGCATCCTTGTTGGTCCGGGTCTGCCTCCGGCTTTCATATAGCTGTTGCTTCAAAAGAAATTGAGGATCTTGGTAAGCCAAAGGATGTGAAAATCTTACTTTCCGGGTCACCCTTCAAATTTTCTGCCGCGGCAAAGGCTCTGAGTCGGAGGAGATTATAGTTACCTCTTCTTCGACGGCTTGGCTGTTCCCTGTGTCTTCCTGAAAGGAGTTAATGTTAGTAAGGTAATGATAAAAGAGTCAAAAGAGTTAAAAGATACCTCTTCTTCATCGTCATCAGTATCGTCAAGTTTCAACATATCTGAAGCGCTTGGCTTCCTCTTCTTAGAAGTTCCTGTTTTGGCGGCTTTCCTTTCAGCTCTCTTGGCCGCTCTGGCTTGTTTGGCAGCCTCATGGTCATACTTGACCTTCCAAAAGTTGTCATTAGCGTGTGAAAAATGATAAGGAGTTGTGAGTAAAAGCAAGGTATAACACAGTAAAGAGTATTTATTGAGGTTGATGACTCACTGCAGGGACCGTGTTCTTCTTGCAGAAAGGAAGTAAGCCGAAGGCATTACTAGTCACTGTGCCCTCTTTCAACAAAGTCTGGGTCGTAGCCTCCACCGCATCATCTGGTAAGTCGTCAGGGCTATGACGCAGGGGGTCATCCTTCTCGCCTGAATAAGTACACATTAAGCCGGGGTGGCGGCTTAACGGAATCACTCGCCAAGCAACCCAGACTCGGACCAGGTCGATGCCATCTAAGCCGTTCCCCAAAAGAGCTTTGATTTTTTTAATAGTAGGGGTGAGTGGCAGACGTTCAACAGTAGTCAACTTGTCTGGCAGCGGGTGGTTGGATTCAAGGTGCAAGCCGCCAAAGCCGGGCAGCGGGTTTTCACCAGTCGGAGAAGTGTCCTGGCAATAGAACCATGTCTGGTTCCAATCCTTTGGATGACTCGATAGTTCAGTATAAGGGAACAGGCAGTCTCTCCGCCGCTGAATCGACATGCCCCCGAGTTCCAGACTGGGCCCGTTGGCACGTTTGTTCTGCCGGTTTAAATAGAACAATTCTCTGAACAAGAGTAGGCTGGGCTCTTCTTCGAGGTAGACCTCGCAGGAGACTTGGAAGTTGCAAATATTGGACACGGAATTGGGCCCGATGTCTTGAGGTCTTAGATCAAAAAAGTGCAAAACATCCCTGAAGAATTTTGAACCAGGTGGAGCAAATACCCGGCTCATATGATCAGTAAAAATGATCACCTCCCCCTCTTTGGGATGAGGTTTCTCCTCGGACGGGTCAGGAGCACGATAATACATGACCTCCTTCTTGGGCAGATAGCCGGATTTCACAAAATCAGACAATGTGCTCTCTGTGACAACGAACTTGACCCAATTACAAGTCATAGGAGCCTTGGGAGCCTTAGGTGCCATTACTCAAGTGGAAGCCTACGACAAGATAAAGAATGTCCGGTTCAAATTTAACCCGGAGGAGAACATTATTAATTTATTCCAGATGGCGGCTTAAGAAGGGGCCTAATGACATATGGATAACTGTGAAGTCTATACCTACTAATAAAGCAAGGTGCGTTTCTCTGATTTTTTCATCCGTTCACCGTTAAAGGATTTTTTTTCTATTCGAAGGTGGTACTTTTGTTTTTGAAATAAACCGAGGTGGTACTAAACTTGTCTGCGCCTATGTATTAACAAAGGAAAAACGATTTCTGCAGAATTTCATATATGGGCCGCGAGCGCTATGGCCCAGTAAAGTCAGCCCATTTTTTTCCTGCCCGCGCAACTATAAAAATCCTATTTCCCGCACAATGCGGTAAATAGTTCGAACTACACACATGGCGCCCAAGACTCGGCCGCCTTTTTTCTGTGTTGTGTTTCAATTTCTCCTTTTCTGTTTCATTTTATTTTTATTTCCTATTTCTTTTTTAATTTCTTATTCCAAGACTATTTTTTTCATTTTTTCTGCAAATCAAAATTTTCAAAAAAAATTCTGAATTTACTTTTTATTCAAAATTTCGTAAAAAGTTATGGATTCTAAAAAAGTGTTCCTATTTCTAAAAATGTTTGGAATTTTATTTTTTTTGTCATTCCAAAATTCGTTCAAAATTAAAAATAATAATAACTCTTTTTTAGAACAATCTTTGTATTTTTCCCAATGGTTCCAGATTTAAAAAAATGCGTTCATAAAATGTTCCAAATTTAAAAAATATTCTTGTTTTAGTGATATGTTCAGAAATTGAAATAATATTTCATTAAAGAAACATATTTTCTAAAATTCTTCTGAATGTTCAAAACATGTCCCCATTTAAAAATTTGTTCACGACCTAAAACATGTTCATATTTTTATAAAAGGTTCATGTTTTCAAGAAATCTATGTGAAATTCAAGAAATGTTCCGTTCATATTTTTTGTTCTTTGTTTTTTCCAAAAATGCATGGAATTTTCAGAAAAAAAAATGTCCGTAATTTAGAAAATTGTTTGAAAATTTTGATTTGCAGAAAAAATGAAAAAAAACTGTCTTGGAATAAGAAATTAAAAAAGAAACAGGAAATAAAAAGAAAAAGAAACAGAAAAGGAGAAATTAAAACACAACACAGAAAAAAGGTGGCCCAGTCTTGGGCGCCATGTGTGTAGTTCGAACTATTTGCCGCATTGTGCGGGAAATAGGATTTTTATAGCTGCGTGGGCAGGAAAAAAAAATGGACTGACTTTACTGGGCCATAGCCAATTTGTTACAAATGCAAAAGATTTGTTTCTATCTCGAAAATGCTTGCACTTGTCAATTATGTTCCATTCCAATTTTTTAAAAAATTAAGAAAATATTCCCATTTTTTTAAAAGTTAGGGTTTTTCCAATTCTGTTCAATATTTAAAAAAGTTAGAAATTTGAAAGATATTCTTGTTTTTGTGATATGTTAAAAAATTGAAAATATTTTTTGCATAAAGAAAATCAGTTTCTACATTTCTATGTTCAAGACATGTTTCCATTCCCAAAAAATTGTTCACAAATTCAAAAAATGTTTGTATTTTTATAAAAGGTTCATGCTTTTAAGAAATGTTTTTGAATTACGAGAAATGTTCCGTTCAAATTTTTTGTTCATCTTTTTTTAAAATGTTTGGATTTTTCAAAAACTGTTGGTAATTTTAAAAATAGTTCACGTTGCCAAGTATATTTGGCATTTGATACATTTCTTTAAAGTTCATAAAAATGATTCGAATATGATGTTGCATTAGATTCTTAAATAATCACGCTGACCATTGGTTAGCAGGACGCATTTGTTTGAGTGGCTAGCAACATTTGGTTGGGTCTTTGAGGTCATGAGTTCAATCACTCCCATATTGGGCCTGCTCCGCATCTGGTATATCAAGCTAGGTCTGCTTCTTCAGAATAAGGGATGCCACAAATTATTAACGTTGATAGCTTCCATGTGCTAATAAAAGAATATATGTTGGTTAATTATAATTGAAAGAAATTGTAGGCACACGCCAATAAATGAGAATATACTGGTTTGACTGTAATTAAAGGGCGCCATGTTGAACTAGGGAATACGGACATGTGGGGCTCTTGATCCATTCTTCTATTGAGCTAGAGGCATGTAATTTTATTATCCCATTGCAACCCATGGGCATGTGTGCTAGTGATATTTAAGCCGCAATAGGTATTAAAGGCAGTTGAATAGTCTTAAATCAGCGGAAGCAAGCAAGGTTGATAAATCAGTATCATTTTCTTAAACCGGCCACATCGATGACCATGGTTAAACAAATTCAACAGAGGCAGTTTTTTGACTAAGTGTGAAACAAACAGGTTTCACAAGTTACAGGTATTATTTTGGATCAAACAGTTGTTCTAAATATAAAATTTTCTAGACCTAAAAACAGGGCAGAGAAGTTCATGCAATCCAAGGAGGCTTCTATACAAAAGAAAAGAGGTCTATTTGTATTCGAGATAAACGTGAAACAGTCACCGCAGTAGTTCTACGCTATTCAACGATCTGAACAGGGCATCGGAGGTGAAGAACATCAAGGGTTCGCCGCGGGCAGCGACGAACACCGATGAACTCGAGGAAGCTCAAATACAGATCTAAGAAAGGGAAAGAAGGGAACTTACGGATATGGACGGGCTGCGGGAGTTCACTGTTGATTTCTGGTCAGATTCAGGCTGATGCAGCGGCCTGAGTCGGTGAAGACGAGGAACTCGACGGCGGCAGCGACGGAGCTCGAGTGACAGAGGGAACAACGAGAGGAAGAAGATGACCGAAAGGGGGAGAATGAAAGAACTAGGTCATGCCTATTTATAAGGGAAGGCCGACTGAGACGGCACGAGAAACGAGGAGACCAAACATCATTATCCAGCGGCCTCGACGCCTCGGTTTTCGGAATGGTCAGTAAAGGCAAAGACCCGTTGGAGGATATGACGGAGTAAAATATGAATTTTATTGAAGATGACGTCATGGCGGGTTAACGCAGATCCAGAAGATGACGTCATGGCGGGTTAAAACCTTTGCACAGGCAGAAGATGGAAGATTTATTTCTTAAGGGATATAACTATTTGTGTAAGCCGCCCAGGAGGGGCCGGGTTACGCAAAGAAGACTCATCAGAAAGAAGCCCAAGACCAAGCATGAAGATGGCGGTTCATAAAGGGTTTAAGGCCCACAGGCGGCTTAAGGCCCATAGTGGTAAACCGCCATGATGGCATGACTTGTAACATAAGGTAGAATTAACTAGTCACCGAGCCGGACACTGTCTATGAGCCGGCCGGGACTCTGTAGGCCGCAGGGCGTCAACCCGTGTATAGAAGGGGACGACCCGCGACGGCTTAGGGCAACAAACAACTCATCGAGAGTCGGGCATAGCGTATCTCACTCCCTGGTTATCGAGACCTCAGCAATACCAACCCAACTAGACGTAGGCCTTACCTTCATCGTAAGGGGCCGAACTAGTATAAACCCTCTCGTGTCCTTTGTCCCGATTAACCCCTTTAAGCTTCCTAGTTGTGATGGCTCCACGACTAAGTCCTTGCAAGAGGACATCTGCCATGACAATTCCACGACAGGTATGACGGAAACTAGGGCGGCAAGAGTGGAACAAAACACCAGGCATAAGGCCGAGCCTTCCACCCTTTACCAAATATATAGATGCATTAATTAAATAAGAGACATTGTGATATCCCAACATATCCATGTTCCAACATGGAACAAACTTCATCTTCACCTGCAACTAACAACGCTATAAGAGGGGCTGAGCAAAAGCGGTAACATAGCCAAACAACGGTTTACTAGGAAAGGATGGTTAGAGGTTTGACATGGCAACATGGGAGGCATGATATAACAAGTGGTAGGTATCGTGGAATAGCAAAAGAGCGAGCAACTAGCAAGCAAAGATAGAAGTGATTTCGAGGGTATGGTCATCTTGCCTGCAAAGTTCTCAGAGTTGTCGAAAGCTTGATCCTCGTAAGCATTCTCAACAGGTTCCTCGTTCACGTACTCGTCTCCCGGCTCTACCCAAAGCAAGAACACAAGCAAAGGAACAACTATCAACCACAATGCAATGCACAAGCAACATGATGCAAAACATGGCATGATATGCGAGATGTGATATGCAATGCATATGCTTTCCTCGGAAGAGAAAAGATGAACAAGGCATCAACTTGGCAAACCAAGTATGCCGCTGGAAAGATGAGATGATTTCGGTTGAAATCGATATAAAGATCACCAGAATCGGATGCACGGTTTGCAAATGACAAGCAAAACAAGGATGGCACAATTCTACGATTAACAGCATGATGCCACTTAGAATGCAACAAGGAGCTAAGCTACTGCACTCAAACATATCAACAAAGCATATGACAGTGATGTAATCAAGATGCTTGACAAAAGATGAACACTGAGATATGATTAAATCACAAAAGAGCATGTTCAAAAAAGCATGGAAAAAGTGCAAAAGATATCAGCTTCACAGACTTGGTGAAAATAACATGCCAGGAATTAGCATCAGGAAGCCATGTTTAGAGGAAGCAAACGACATGCTACAAGAAGATAACATAGCAAAACAAGGCATGGGCTGAATACGCTCAAAGCATAGAACAAAAGTCCCTTACTGACCATGAGCCAAAAAGGATCAGAAGATATGATGGCACCCATATAAACATAGCAAGTTTCGTTACTGATTTCAGACAGCAGAAAAACTGGACATGGCAAAAACAGCATCATGAAGGCATCTTCGCGAGCTCGATTCGCTCACCACAAGGCATTGCATGATAAACTAAGTATACTACCAGCAATAAGACATGCTCAAGAAGCTAACCATGGCAAGAACAAGTTCATAGCATGCAAGGATCAACTACAACAACCTTGGCAAAATTGATTAACATGTAAAAATTCTGCCAGGAATATTTTATAGCAAAAGTAGAGCAAGATTGAATCATGCTAGGGCACTCCATAATTGTCGAAAAGGGCATGGATGGATAGGGCACATCCATATGTGAAAAACATCCTTACTGAACATACTCAAAAGAAGCATGGATCTCTCTGTAGCAACATGGATACATGGCATACAAATAACAGCAGAACAATGACTTAGCAAAATCCTAAGTCCCTGAAAACAGCAACAACATGAAGCCTAGTTTGCATGCTTGTGCTAGTCACCACATAGATCACACAAATACATGGCATACACCCCTAAAAATATGGCATGGCATAGTCCAAAACACATGTAGAGCTCATGCCCATAAGATGCACACAATAAATGTAGCAAAAATGACAAATCCCCATAAACTGATAAGTAACAGCAGTAAACATTTGGGCACCAAGATGGACTCAAACTAGCATGGCACAATGGAACAAAATGAAGAGGACATCAAGATGAACATTTCAATATATCATATGCATGAAATGGAGCTACGAATGATGAGATATGGCATGATGAACAGGGCTAGAAAACATAGCAGAAAATGACTTGGTGGAAAAATCAACCTCCAAAAACCAGATCTAGGGTTGATGGCACGGTTCTCGAGGCAGGGCGCAGACTCGCCGGAGAGGAGGGAGGAAGCCGGAGTTGGAGGGGGGCCTCGCCGGAGTGTGTCGGGGCGTCGGATCCGGGCGAATCTCGCCGGATCCGGGCGCGGGCGCGGCGGAGGCATCGTCGGGGCGAGGCGCGGCGACCGGGCGGCGGCGGTCGGCGACACGAGCGGCCGAGCGGCGAGCAACGGAACGGCGCGGGCGGCGGGCGGCGGAGCGGCTCGGTGGTCGGCGGCACGAGGCGGGCTGAAAGTGCAACTATCCCTAGGTGGTTTTGGTAATTCATAACAACATATAGCTCATTGAGCTAATGCTATTCCAAGATGATTATTTCAGGAAAGCTCAATGATTGGCATGGCATGGATGTGAAAGTGGAACCCTCAAAATGCTAAGGAAAAAGGATTGGCTCAAGCTCAAAAGCTCAAGACTCTTCATTTTATATTTTAGTGATCCAAGATCACATTGAGTCTTTAGGAAAAGCCAATACTATCAAGGAGGGATGAGGTGTTGCTTAATGAGCCTCTTGCTTCATGTGCTTAGTGATATGCTCCAAAAACCCTCAACTACTTTCCCATATCCACTTTTGACCTAAACCCTAAGCCAAACTCGGTCCTACCGATTCTTCCTATCCGGCGCCATCGAGTTTCACTTGTCATTAGCCACTGCCAAACCCTAGCAATTCAGTTCTACCGATAGGGACCTCGGTCTCACCGAGATGGGATTGCAAACTCTCTGTTTCCCTTTCGTAACTTTTCGGTCTCACCAAAAAAGCGAATCGGTCCCACCGAGATTGCAATGTAAATTCAGTGTTTCCCCTTTGTAACTTTTCGGTCTCACTGAAAGAGCAAATCGGTCCGACCGAGTTTGCCTGACCAACTCTCTGGTTAGCTAATTGCCAAATTCGGTCTCACCGAGTTTGTGTAATCGGTCTCACCGAGATTATGTTATGCCCAAACCCTAACCATATCGGTACTACCGAGTTGCATGTCAGTCCCACCGAAAATCTCTAACGGTCACTAGGTTTATATTTTCGGTCCGACCGAGTTTGATTCGGTCCCACCGGGATTGGAAAACTGTGTAACGGTTGGATTTTGTGTCGAGGCTATATATACCCCTCCACCCCCTCTTCATTCGAAGAGAGAGCCATCAGAACACATACACCATTCCAACTCACATGTTCTGAGAGAGAACCACCTACTCATGTGTTGAGACCAAGAAATTCCATTCCTACCATATGAATCTTGATCTCTAGGCTCTCCAAGTTGCTTTCCACTCAAATCTTCTTTCCACCAAATCCAAATCCTATGAGAGAGAGTTGAGTGTTGGGGAGACTATCATTTGAAGCACAAGAGCAAGGAGTTCATTACCTACACACCATTTGTTACTTCTTGGAGAGTGGTGTCTCCTAGATTGGCTAGGTGTCACTTGGGAGCCTCTGACAAGATTGTGGAGTTGAACCAAGAAGTTTGTAAGGGCAAGGAGATCGCCTACTTCGTGAAGATCTACCGCTAGTGAGGCAACTCCTGTGTGGGCGATGGCCATGGTGGGATAGACAAGGTTGCTTCTTCGTGGACCCTTTGTGGGTGGTTGCTTCTTCGTGGACCCTTTGTGGGTGGAGCCCTGTGTGGACTCGTGCAACCGTTACCCTTTGTGGGTGGAGCCCTCCATGGACTCTCGCAACCGTTACCCTTTGTGGGTTGAAGTCTCCATTAACGTGGATGTAGGATAGCACCACCTATCCGAACCACGGGAAAAACATCCGTGTCTCCAATTGCGTTTGAACTCTCCAAACCCTTCCCTTTACATTCTTGCAAGTTGCATGCTTTACTTTCCTCTGCCAATATACTCTTTGCATGCTTGCTTGAATTGTGTGATGATTGCTTGACTTGTCCTAAAATAGCTAAAATCTGCCAAGAACTAAAATTGGGAAAAGGTCAAGTTTTTATTTGGTCAAGTAGTCTAATCACCCCCCTCTAGACATACTTTCGATCCTACAAGTGGTATCAGAGCTTTGGTCTCCATTTGCTTTGATCTCCATAGCTTTGGTGGTCATAGCCTTGGTTTCACAACCTAGGAGAGTATGGCGTCTAGCGAGGGAAATTACCACCGTAGAGGTCCCTACTTTGATGGTACTAATTTTGCTAGTTGGAAGCATAAAATGAAAATGCATATTCTTGGACATAACCCCGCCGTTTGGGCTATTGTGTGTGTTGGTTTGCAAGGTGACTTCTTTGATGGGAGAGAACCAAACCGTGAAGCTACCGCGGATGAGTTGAAGATGTTGCAATATAATGCTCAAGCTTGTGATATTCTCTTCAATGGATTGTGCCCCGAAGAATTCAACAAAATCAGCCGTCTTGAGAATGCGAAGGAAATTTGGGACACTTTGATTGATATGCACGAAGGTACTGACTCCGTCAAGGAATCCAAGTTGGATGTGCTTGAAAGCCAACTTGACAAGTTTAGGATGAAGGATGGTGAAGGTGTCGCTGAAATGTACTCTAGGCTTGCTCTCATCACAAATGAGATTACCGGCTTAGGAAGTGAAGAGATGACCGACAGATTCATCATCAAGAAGATTCTAAGAGCCTTGGATGGAAAATATGATACCGTGTGCACATTGATCCAAATGATGCCCAATTACAAAGATCTCAAGCCAACGGAGGTGATTGGAAGAATTTTTGCTCATGAGATGTCACTTAAGGATAAAGAGGAACTTCACAACAAATCAAGTGGTTCCTATAAAGCCTCATGTGAAGCCCCTACATCATCAAGTGAGAAACAAGACTTCAATGAAGAATTGAGCTTAATGGTGAAGAACTTCAACAAGTTCTACAAGAGTAGAAGCAAAGATAGAAGCTTCAAGTCAAGGTCCTACAATGACAAAAGATTTTCTAGTCGAGAGCAAAACTGCTATAGTTGTGGAAGACCCGGACACTATTCCAATGAGTGTATGGCTCCCTACAAGAGAAGAGAAGATTCTCCAAAAAGAAAAAGCAAAGAATCACCACCAAGAGAGAGGAGGAGTAGAGATGATCGTTATGAACGAAGATACTCATGGAGAAGCAAGGATTTGGAAAGGAAGGAAAAATCATCAAGGAGCTACACAAGACGAAGACATCAAGCTCATGTTGGTGAATGGGTATCCGGCTCCGACTTCGACAGCCACTCCAAGAGAAGTTATCACTCCGACTCCGAAGATACTCAAGATGAAGGTGTTGCCGGTCTAGCACTTGTGTCAACCAACTCCTACGACATATTTGACTCACCAAATGAAGGAATTGGAAGATGCTTCATGGCCAAAGGTCCTAAGGTAACACACCCCGAGTATGTTGATTTCAATAGTGATGAAGATGACTTGTTAGGTGATGATTTGCTTGTTGACAACTCTAGTGATGAATACTATGATGAAACGTCAATTAAACATGCTAATCAAGATAAAACGAATGACAATGATAAGGAGAAGATTGAGGCTCTAAATAAAGAACTAAACACTCTTAAGTTAGCTCATGAAACTATCTTCGAAGATCATCGAGAACTTTTAAGAGCTCATGAGAAATTACGCTTTCAAAAGCTCAATCTTGAGCAAGAGCATGAGTTCTTAAAAGCAATCAATGATGATCTCCGCAAGAAAAGCTCTTCTTACATTGCCAAGCGTTTACTCTTATCCACTTACATGCCTCAAGTCAAGTCTAGTAACAAGAACAAGAAAGATTCTTCCTCTAGCAGTAACAATGATCATGCTAAATCCAATATAGTTGCTTCTAGTAGTTCTCTTGATTCCACTAATGATTCTCTTAGCCAAGTTACACTTGAGCAAGAAAATAGCTTATTGAAGGGAATTATAGAGAAAGGAGTGTACAAAAGCCTTGCCGGGAGTAAGCAA
Organism: Triticum aestivum; assembly: GCF_018294505.1. Classification (NCBI taxonomy): domain Eukaryota; kingdom Viridiplantae; phylum Streptophyta; class Magnoliopsida; order Poales; family Poaceae; genus Triticum; species Triticum aestivum. Next base: position 574,472,192 of record NC_057806.1, read on the forward strand.
TTCAAGGAAATTGTGCGCAAGCAAGGAATGCACCGGAAGAATCAAGGTGTTGGTTTTGAACGAAAGTTCAATGCCAATGGAGTTGAGTGGGAAGAAGATCAATACCCCAAGACAAAGTTTGTTCCTCAACAAGAGAAGTATGATACTTCTTTCAAGGGAACACAAGCTCAAGATGATCTTCCACCACAAGACTACGAGCAAAAAGTCAAGGACAAGCTTCAAGAGGAAATTGATGCATTTGAAGAAGCTCCTAAGACCTTAGTCAAGTGGATTCCCAAGACTACTTCAAGTTCCACTTCATCAAGTACGACTACAACTCCAAGGATTCCCATCAAGATGGTGTGGATCCAAAAGAAGAAGAACTAGAAGAGTTCTTGAGGGTGACTCCACCAACATACTTCACTCTTATCATTTTGGCAAGAACAAGTGCAATCAACTTCCACATCTTGCACTAGTTCAAGGAGTCACAAACCCTCTTGTTGGTAAGACAAGGGACAAGGTAACCTAAAAGTTTTCATGGACATCATCTTGTGTGTGCATCACTCTATGTCTATGGATATCCTTGTTTGTTCCTTGTGGGACTAACCCATGTAGGTATTCAAAGTGCAATTCACTCAAATGGATAGCTCCAAGTGATCTACATCAACATTGAGCATCCACATCTTCAACATCTACATGAAGTCATCATCGACAAAACCCAAGGTTAGTTCATCCCTCTTAGGGGGGATATCACATCTAGGGGGAGCTTTACTCTAAGACTTGAGCTAAAGGAACTCTAAAGATGTGAACACAACAATGCTTTATGTAAAAGTGGTAACCCCACTTAAGCTTAAACGATGAGTATGACCTATGATCAAGTGCTCTCACTTGACTCCTAAGTCAATATACTCATATATAGATGACCTTGTCATCGCAAATTGCTTGATAGATGCTAGAATTGGCTGTGCATGCCTTGCCACATATTTCATTTGCCATCTTATTGTGTGAGCATGCTGGTTGCATATTTTACTCATTCGAGGACATCCACTTGTTGTTTTGATTGTTTGGTTTTATTTTCTTTTGCCAAGTGGATGGACAAGAATGCCTAAGTACCTCCTCTAGCTATCTATGCTTTTCTCGTCTCAAACTCTATTCATGCTGCATCACAAAATTTGATCAAGTCAGATTCGAACCACTCTGTGTGAGGAGCGCTCGGAGTCCCCGATTCATCATAGACTTAAACTTCCAAAACCTCTTTATGATTCTCGGTCTGATCGATAACCCACTTTCGGTCCTACCGAGATCATTAAGTTGATCTAGGTTTTCGATCTCGGTGCAACCGATTTGAACATTTCGGTCCCACCAAGTTTCAGTAACTGCCTGCAGTTATGAATCTCGGTGCCACCGAGTTGTTCCACTCGGTCACACCGACAGGGTCGGGCTATATATAGTCACGGGCAAAATTTGGAAATTTCTCCGAACCCCTTCGCCCGCGCGATAGCCTGCTCTACCAACATGGTCTCCGGATCGTCTTCTCGCTGCCAGCCACCTCCAGTCGCTGGTCTCCGTCGCCGTCAACGGGAATTCTGCCCCGCCGTTGCCGCCGTAGCGAGTCTCCGCCGAACTAGGGTATGGACTCGATCACAGTGCTATTCCCCGTCCGATTCCTAGCACATTGTGTTCTTCATGATTCTTGCCACGATTGAAACACTCCTATCTAGTCAATACGCCCGTAGAATTAGCTTTGATTCGAAAATTTTAGGGTTAGGTTTCCGCCGAAACCATCTCGGACCCACCGAGTTGAAAAACTTGGTCCCACCGATTTGGCTTATGCCATTGCACAAGTGAGACTCGGTCTGACCGAGAATTACTTATCGGTTTGACCGATTTTGGAACTCTGTGAAACCCTAGCAGTCTCGGTGCCACCGAACTGTGACTCGGTCTTACCGAGTTCACTAGTTTAGGTTCCAAAACTGCTTCGGTATCACCGAGTTTGAAAATCGGTAGATCCGAGATGATTTCAGTGGGAAACTAAAACTAAGTTTTTGGATCATTCTTTTTGCAAAAATCTCTGCATTTTGTGATGCTCATCTATTCTACCTCATCTATAAACTATTCACAGGGTCAGAAGTCAGAGCTTGCAGCATGTCTGATCAAAGTGACAGCGAGAACATGTCAAAGCAGCAGGTGCACATGAGTGAGGGCACTAGTCCCTCCAGCTCTTCAGATGAGGGCAGCAGAAGTACCCCAAGCAATCTGCCAAAAGCTGCCACCAGACAGAAGAAGAAGAGAACTTCAGACTCCGAAGATGAAGATTATGTGGCAGAGGAAGAGGCCACATCAAAGAGAGTTGAGCCAGCTTAAGGCACAAAGCCAGGTCTAAAGATCAAAAGGCCAGCAGGCAGGCAGCCTATGTCAAAGGCAAGAGCTTCAACTGAGAAGCCAGCACCCAAAGAGCCAGTTGCTGCTGAGGGAAAGAAAAGAAAGGAAAGGGTCAAGAAGACTGTAGCCAGAGTGCTAGGAAAGGCTTCCATCATGGAAGAGGAAGAGGAAGAAGAGGTAGCTGCACCAGCACCCAAGGCACCCAAGCTGATGGGTGATGCCATAAGATCAGGGGCTACTGCATCTAAGCCCAAAGCTGCCTCCAAGCCAAAACCAAAGAGGAATACAAGGAGCATTCCTGCAGCTGAGAAGAACAAGGCCCCAGTGCCTGAGACTGTTGCTGAAGAAGAGGATGAAGAGCAAGTTCTGAGAAAGCTCAAGCCCAAGATCCCAGACCACAATGATGCGCATCCTGTGGCTGAGGACATGAAGCTCAGGAGAGATTCAGGGCTGAGGAAGTGGAGAGAAGCAGACCCGTATGCTTCAAGGAGAAGGACTGCTGTTGACTACAGGTTCCACACTAAGGAACAACAAGACTTCTATGAGACAGTACTGCTTGATAAGAAGCCAATAGTCTATGATATGAGATGGGTTGACTGGCAGTACATCAAGGACAATGAGGAGCACTATCCTGGAGTGCAAGATAGCTTCATAGCTTGTGGAGTAGCTGACTTTTTTGGGCAGAAGCTCACAAAGTGGAATGAGGAGCTTACAATGCAGTTCTACTCTACAACACATTTTTATTCAGATGGGAGGATCACATGGATGTCTGAGGGTACAAGGTACCAATCCACAGTTGCTGAGTGGGCACAGATCATTAATGCCCCAGAGGAGCATGATGATGATTTGGACATATATGCCAAGAAGAAGATGGACCATAACTCTATGTCCAATATGTACAAGGAAATTCCAAATGAAGCACTTGACACGTTCAAATTTGGGTCTATGCATTACCTTCTGTCAGGGCTGCCAACTATCAATTGCATCTTGAGGCACACCTTATTGCCCAAGTCTGGAGATCACAAGATGATCAGAGGCCATGCTATCAACTTGCTACATGTATTTGATGTGCCTCAGAAGTTCAAGGTGATGAGCCTCATAGTGGAAACTATCAAAAGGACCACAACAGATCAGAAGAGGAGTTGCGGATATGCCCCTCAGATCCAGGAGCTCATTAACTCCAAGATGGGCACGAGCATATATTTATTGGACAAGGAACACCTGCCCATCCGTCCAGATTTTGAGGACAATCAAGTTGTCATGACTGAGAACGAGCCATCATCTGCCCAAGCATACGCAAAGAAGGAGAAGGCAAGGAAGGAGAAAGCTGCCAAGATGCCAACTCAAGAGGAGGCATCTGAGTATTTCTTGAAGACCAAACAAGACCAGCTTGGTTACCTGATTGCATCCACCCTGCGGATTGAGCAAGGACTAGCCACCCTAACTCAAAACCAGGCAAGCCTAGAGAAAATCATGGAACAAAAGTTCTATGACTTGGATATCAAGGTAACGGAGATTCAGTCTACAGTGGAGCAACTCCAAGATGATATGCAGGAGAGGAGAGGCAGGACTACCACTCATGCCTTTGCCAGAGTGCCACGAGGTCGTCTACCGTGCCAGTTGCTGACACAAGAGCCACCACCTCAGCACCAGCTACAGCCTCAGTTCCACCAGCTCCAGCATCTACTTCAGCTCCAACTCCAGCGTCTACTTCAGCGTCTACAGAAGCCTTCTTCCTTGGAGTGATCTGGACTCCACCGCCACCAGAAGATCAAGCCTGAGCGTCGATCTAGCACTATGCATTTTCTAGGAACTTTTTGGTAACTTGTTGCCAAAGGGGGAGAAAAATGTATAGATCATAGGCTTCGAGAGAGAGAGTGTTGCTTTTCTCGCTTGCTTTATTTGGTGGTTTTTCGAACTTGTTTGATTTTGAGTGCTTGAGATACTACGTCATTATTTGTGAGACATTGATGATCATGTGTTTGATCATAAGCTACACGTAATGCTTGCTTAATGCTATTATCTTATCTATCTTATGTGATCTTTCACTATTCTTGGTGATGAGTGCATGTATTTCATTCTTATCATTTTAAGCGCTCCACCAAGATGTATGTGACATGGAAGAGTAACCCATGACTCTAACTCCTTGTGCATTTGCAGTCCAAAGCAAATTTTAAATATGCACAAATTTAGGGGGAGCTCTTACTTATCACATACTTCTCAAAGCGATGATATATTTCATGCTTATTATCATTTGTTGAAGCTTTGATCTATATGTTGTCATCAATTACCAAAAAGGGGGAGATTGAAAGTGCAACTATCCCTAGGTGGTTTTGGTAATTCATAACAACATATAGCTCATTGAGCTAATGCTATTCCAAGATGATTATTTCAGGAAAGCTCAATGATTGGCATGGCATGGATGTGAAAGTGGAACCCTCAAAATGCTAAGGAAAAAGGATTGGCTCAAGCTCAAAAGCTCAAGACTCTTCATTTTATATTTTAGTGATCCAAGATCACATTGAGTCTTTAGGAAAAGCCAATACTATCAAGGAGGGATGAGGTGTTGCTTAATGAGCCTCTTGCTTCATGTGCTTAGTGATATGCTCCAAAAACCCTCAACTACTTTCCCATATCCACTTTTGACCTAAACCCTAAGCCAAACTCGGTCCTACCGATTCTTCCTATCCGGCGCCACCGAGTTTCACTTGTCATTAGCCACTGCCAAACCCTAGCAATTCGGTTCTACCGATAGGGATCTCGGTCTCACCGAGATGGGATTGCAAACTCTCTGTTTCCCTTTCATAACTTTTCGGTCTCACCGAAAGAGCGAATCGGTCCCACCGAGATTGCAATGTAAATTCAGTGTTTCCCCTTTGTAACTTTTCGGTCTCACCGAAAGAGCAAATCGGTCCCACCGAGTTTGCCTGACCAACTCTCTGGTTAGCTAATTACCAAATTCGGTCTCACCGAGTTTGTGTAATCGGTCTCACCAAGATTACGTTATGCCCAAACCCTAACCATATCGGTACTACCGAGTTGCATGTCAGTCCCACCGAAAATCTCTAACGGTCACTAGGTTTACATTTTCGGTCCGACCGAGTTTGATTCGGTCCCACCGGGATTGGAAAACTGTGTAACGGTTGGATTTTGTGTGGAGGCTATATATACCCCTCCACCCCCTCTTCATTCGAAGAGAGAGCCATGAGAACACATACACCATTCCAACTCACATGTTCTGAGAGAGAACCACCTACTCATGTGTTGAGACCAAGAAATTCCATTCCTACCATATGAATCTTGATCTCTAGGCTCTCCAAGTTGCTTTCCACTCAAATCTTCTTTCCACCAAATCCAAATCCTATGAGAGAGAGTTGAGTGTTGGGGAGACTATCATTTGAAGCACAAGAGCAAGGAGTTCATTACCTACACACCATTTATTACTTCTTGGAGAGTGGTGTCTCCTAGATTGGCTAGGTGTCACTTGGGAGCCTCCGACAAGATTGTGGAGTTGAACCAAGAAGTTTGTAAGGGCAAGGAGATCGCCTACTTCGTGAAGATCTACCGCTAGTGAGGCAAGTCCTGTGTGGGCGATGGCCATGGTGGGATAGACAAGGTTGCTTCTTCGTGGACCCTTTGTGGGTGGTTGCTTCTTCGTGGACCCTTCGTGGGTGGAGCCCTATGTGGACTCACGCAACCGTTACCCTTTGTGGGTGGAGCCCTCCGTGGACTCTCGCAACCGTTACCCTTTGTGGGTTGAAGTCTCCATCAACGTGGATGTAGGATAGCACCACCTATCCGAACTACGGGAAAAACATCCGTGTCTCCAATTGCATTTGAATTCTCCAAACCCTTCCATTTACATTCTTGCAAGTTGCATGCTTTACTTTCCGCTGCCAATATACTCTTTGCATGCTTGCTTGAATTGTGTGATGATTGCTTGACTTGTCCTAAAATAGCTAAAATCTGCCAAGAACTAAAATTGGGAAAAGGTCAAGTTTTTATTTGGTCAAGTAGTCTAATCATCCCCCTCTAGACATACTTTCGATCCTACACGGGCGAGCGGCGCGAGGAAGCGGAGCCGGGCGGCGGTGCGCGGGCCTCGGGGGCCTACCTCGGGCCGAGCGGGCCGGCGAGGTGGGAGGTGGCGGCGGGCCACGTAACAGCGCGGCACTGGCTGCGGACGGCGGCGGCGACTTGTCCGGCTGAACCATACGTGTCCGGCGGCGGAGAGGGAGCGGGGCTAGGGTTTTGGACCCGGAAATGAAGGAGGGGTGCACATATTTATAGGTAGAGGGAGTTTGGAGACTCCAAATGGAGTGTAGTTTTTGCCCACATGATCGTGATCCGACGACGGAGGACATAGAAGGGGTTTGGATGGGTTATTGGGCCATTTTGGAGGGGTGTTGGGCTGCAACACAAAAGAGGCCTTCGCGGTACCTGGTTAACCGTTGGAGTATCAAACGGACTCCAAATGGCACGAAACTTGACAGGCGGTCTACCGGTAGTGTACCAAGGCCGCTTGGCAAACCTCGGTCCATTCTGAGAACGTTTGACACCCGCTCACGAAAAGAGGCAAAAGGGGGCGTCGGGGAACATAGGAGTGCCCGATCGCAAAACGGACAATGGGGAAAATGCTCGGCTGCATGAGACGAACACGTATGCAAATGCGATGCACATGATGACATGGTATGATATGCATGACATGAAAAAAATGCAAAACAAAGACAAAACCCAACCACGGAGGGAATATCATAACACATAGCCGAAAATGGCAAGAGTTGGAGTTACAAATATGGCAAATTACATCTGGGGTGTTACACCTATGTTGTCACTTTCATATACTAGTGGGAATTTTCATTATAAAATTTGGCTTGTATATTCCAATGATGGGCTTCCTCAAATGTCCTAGGTCTTCATGAGCAAGCAAGTTGGATGCACACCCACTTAGTTTCTGTTTGAGCTTTCATACACTTATAGCTCTAGTGTATCCGTTGCATCGCAATCCCTACTCACTCACATTGATATCTATTGATGGGCATCTCCATAGCCCGCTAATACGCCTAGTTGATGTGAGACTATCTTCTCCTTTTGTCTTCTCCACAACTACCATTCTATTCCACCTATAGTGCTATGTCCATGGCTCATGCTCATGTATTGCGTGAAAGTTGAAAAAGTTTGAGAATACTAAAGTATGAAACAATTGCTTGGCTGAAACCGGGGTTGTGCATGATTTAAATATTTTGTGTGATGAAGATAGAGCATAGCCAGACTATATGATTTTGTAGGGATAGCTTTCTTTGGCCATGTTATTTTGAGAAGACATGATTGCTTTGTTCGTGTGCTTGAAGTATTATTGTTTTTATGTCAATATTAAACTTTTTTTTGAATCTTATGGATCTTAATATTCTTGCCACAATACAGAAGATTACATTGATAAATATGTTAGGTAGCATTCCACATCAAAAATTCTGTTTTTATCATTTACCTACTCAAGGATGAGCAGGAATTAAGCTTGGGGATGCTTGATACGTCTCCAACATATCTATAATTTTTTATTGTTCCATGCTATATATTATCCATCTTGGATGTTTTATATGCATTTATATGCTATTTTATATGATTTTTGGGACTAAACTATAAACCTAGAGCCCAGTGCTAGTTTATGTTTTTCCTTGTTTTTGAGTTTTACAAAAAAGGAATACCAAACGGAGTCCAATTGACGTGCCAATTTTTGATGATTTTTTATGGACCAAAAGAATCCCCCGGAGTAAAATAGTTGGGCCAGAAGAGTCCTGAGCCATCCACGAGGGTGGAGGGCGCGCCTTACCCCCTGGGCGTGCCCCCTGCCTCGTGAATGACTCGGAGACCCCCCTAACATGAGATCGACGCCAAAAATTCCTATAAATACAGAACCCCCCGAAAAGAAACCTAGATCGGGAGTTCCGTCGCGGCAAGCCTCTGTAGCCACCAAAAACCAATCGGGACCCTATTCCGGCACCCTATCGGAGGGGGAATCATCACCGGTGGCCATCTTAATCATCCCGGCGCTCTCCATGATGAGGAGGGAGTTGTTCACCCTCGAGGCTGAGGGTATGTACCAGTAGCTATGTGTTTGATCTCTCTCTCTCTCTCTCTCTCGTGTTCTTGATTTGGCACGATCTTGATGTACCACGAGCTTTGCTACTATAGTTGGATCTTATGATGTTTCTCCCCCTCTACCTTCTTATAATGGATTGAGTTTTCCCATTGAAGTTATCTTATCAGATTGAGTCTTTAAGGATTTGAGAACACTTTATGTAAGTCTTGCGTGGGATACCTGTGGTGACAATGGGGTATTCTATTGATTCACTTGATGTATGTTTTCGTGATCAACTTGCGGGTTCTGTGACCTTGGGAATCTATGCATAGGGGTTCGCACACGTTTTCGTCTTGACTCTCCTATAGAAACTTTGGGGCACTCTTTGAAGTTCTTTGTGTTGGTTGAATAGATGAATCTGAGATTGTGTGATGCATATCATATAATCATACCCACGGATACTTGAGGTGACATTGGAGTATCTAGGTGATATTAGAGTTTTGGTTGATTTGTGTCTTAAGGTGTTATTTTACTATGAACTCTAGGGCTGTTTGTGACACTTATAGGAATAGCCCAATGGATTGATCGGAAAGAATACCTTTGAGGTGGTTTCGTACCCTACAATAATCTCTTTGTTTGTTCTCTGCTATTAGTGACTTTGGAGTGACTCTTTGTTGCATGTTGAGGGATATTTATATGATCTAATTCTGTTATCCTTGTTGAGAGAACTTGCACTAGTGAAAGTATGAACCCTAGGCCTTGTTTCAAAGCATTGCAATACCGTTTTTGCTCACTTTTATCATTAGTTACCTTGTTGTTTTTATATTTTTAGATTACAAAAACCTATATCTACCATCCATATTGCACTTGGATCACCATCTCTTCGCCGAACTAGTGCACCTATACAATTTACCATTGTATTGGGTGTGTTCGGGACACAAGAGACTCTTTGCTATTTGGTTGCAGGGTTGTTTGAGAGAGACCATCTTCATTCTACGCCTCCCACGGATTGATTAACCTTAGGTCATCCACTTGAGGGAGATTTTCTATTGTCCTACAAACCTATGCACTTGGAGGCCCAACAACATATACAAGAAGAAGGTTGTGTAGTAGACATCACAACGGGGTGTGCCCCCAACGCGAGAGGACAGCCATCAAGCCTGGCGCGATAGGCACAACCTCACCCGGGCTGAAAACCAAACACGGATGTCATCCGAACTCCGTCGTGACGTTGCCCCGATATAGAGGCGCCGCACACCCCTTATGCTTCATCAATGAGGTAATGCAGCACCAGTTTTCGGAAGTGTTTAAACCCATAAACATTGAATCATACGACGGCACGACAGATCCCGCAGTATGGATTGAAGACTTTCTTCTCCATATTGATATGGCTCGCGGTGACGATCTCCATGCCATCAAATATCTCCCATTAAATACTAGCATGGCATTGGTTAAACAGCCTCCGAGAGAATTCTATTGGTAGCTGGGAAGATTTGGAAGATGCCTTTAGAGACAACTTCCAAGGTACCTATGTCTGGCCTCCGAACGCCGATCACCTCAGTCATATAGTCCAGCAATCCGGGGAGTCGGCCTAAAAACTCTGGACTAGGTTCTTAATTAAAAAGAACCAAATCATCGATTGTCCGGACGCCGAAGCCCTCACGGCCTTTAAACATAGTGTCCGTGACGAATGGCTTGCCCGACACCTCAGCCAAGAAAAACTGAAGTCCATGGCAGCTCTTACCACACTCATGACCTACTTTTGTGTGGGAGAAGACAACTGGTTAGCTCGTAGAAGCAACAGTACCAGCGACCCTGGCAGCTCCGAAGCCAGAGATGGCAACGGTAGGCCACGACGCAACAAACACAAGTGTCGAAGCAATAATGAAGATACCAAAGACACGGCAGTCAACGCCGGATTCAGTGGCTCTAAATCTGGTCAGCGGAAGAAGCCATTCAAAGGAAACAAAGATGGTCCATCCAGTTTGGACAAAATACTTGATCGGCCTTGCCAGATTCATGGCACCCCTAATAAGCCTGCCAATCATTCCAACAGAAATTGTTGGGTCTTTAAACAGGCCGGCAAGTTAAACACCGAACACAATGGGAAAGGGCCACCGAGCAAGGACGATGAAGAGCCTCGCCCACCAAACACAGGGGGACCCTGAGATGAAAATAGTGAACATGATCTACGTCACTCATATCCCCAAGCGGGAGCGCAAGTGCGCACTAAGGGACGTCTACGCCATAGAGCCAGTCGCCCCAAAATTCAACCCGTGGTCGGCTTGTCCGATCACCTTTGATCGCAGGGACCACCCGACCAGTATCCGTCATGGAGGTTTGGCAGCCTTGGTCCTCGATCCAATTATCAGTGGATTCCATCTCACCCGAGTCCTCATGGACGGCAGCAGCAGTCTTAACTTGATTTATCAAGACACAGTCCGTAAAATGGGCATTGACCCACAAAGAGTCAAGCCTACTAACACCACCTTTAAAGGAGTAATACCCGGCGTAGAAGCCTGCTGCACGAGCTCAATAACGTTGGAAGTAGTCTTCAGTTCGCCCGATAATTTCTGAAGCGAAGACTTGATCTTCGACATCGTCCCCTTCCGCAGTGGTTATCATGCACTGCTCGGATGAACCGCCTTTGCTCGTTTCAATGCAGTCCCGCATTATGCTTACTTAAAGCTCAAAATGCCTGTACCCTGCAGCGTCATCACAGTTAATGGAAACATGGAGCGCTCCCTCCGTACCGAGGAGCACACCGCGGCCCTCGCAGCCGAGGTACATAGCGGCCCTTCCAAGCTGAACACTCCATCGGCCATCAAGCCTCCGGACACTGTCAAACGAGTCCGGTCCACACTGCAAAACGACGGCTCGGTTCATCCATAGCTGGGCTAGCAATTCGGCCTCCGTCAAAACCTCCATCTAATCGCGGCCTACATACAGCGCGCACATAACTACACACGAAAAATACCTTGGGCAAGGATGGAGGCACACTAAGGACAAGGTTCACAATACGACTCGGCCCTATTCAGACCTTGATTTTCTTCTTTTTCTTCTCCTTTTTTCTCTTTTCTTATTTCAGGTTCTTTAAAACCTAAATCACTTTTCAGTGGTACAAGGGCCCTTTCCCAGGCCCCTTCTATATACATGATCGTTGATCCTCTCAAAGGATCCTACACCAAGGTGAAAAGCGGCGCAGACGTGCGGCAGGGTGTCCAAAGGATCTTCAAGACCACCTTTTCTTTTTTAGGACATGTATACAACTTTCCCTTGTTAACAAATTCTTGGCATGTAAAATAGCCTTGATGCTTACGGCATTCTCTGTAAGAGCACGTTTTGACGTATCAATCAGACTATAAGGGAAACAGTTTTGTCCAACCCTATTGGGTATTGGCTTATTTCATAATCTGTATTCCCTCTTCACGTTAGGTTGGCATATGTACCTCGGCATGATTTAAATTGCCAGGGGCTCTATAAGGCCACATATATTTAAAAAAACGGAATACTTTCATAGTATACTTCGGCGTCCCGAATACTGCATTATATGCATCGGCTCTGAATCATGTCTTTGGTCAATAGTTGGGTTGCCCGGCTCTTGTGGTTACCACCTTACGTTCCACTTATTCGGCTAAGTTAGTAAAGGGAGAACTACTGCGATTGTGTTTCTGGTTCGTCCGGTCAAACACCTTAGTAGAGAAAGCCAAAAACTGACTATCATGATACATCGAGAGCTCGTTAGCGGTTCGGTGACTTACTAAATCTCTTGTGATTTTCTTCATATTGTACGAAGGACTAGCCTCCACCCAGTCACACGCCTACGGCATCCAAGTTCGGATAGCCGCACACGCACCAGGGGCTAGCTCATAGTCCCATTGTCAAACTTTTATGGATAAGGGAGAGTGATAAAGCCACATAGTCTGATTGCCTGGTTCGCTGCATAGACACCTCCTTTACGGACCAAGACATTGGGTCAACTGTGTCCATGTGCTATTCCGAACACCCCCGCGGTATCTACGTGGGGGCTAAAGCCAACGACTGGTAAACTTTCAGAAATAAAAACGGCCGCACAGGAGGAAAATAATTTTAGATAAAGGCACGAATATATTACAAAGTCTGGACAGCCCGGATACATTCATTCAAACAAGATATCCTTCGAGCATTGACCCTATATTAAATAGGCACGCTCTAGGACATCTTCAAAATACCGCTCCGGCTTGCAGTGGTCCTTGCCTTCGGGTGGGCCCTCAACTGCCACGACGGCGGCCTTCATCTTCGCCCAGTGCATCTTGACACGAGCAAAGGCCATTCGTGCACCTTCTATACACGCCGAGCGCTTCATAGCTTCAACTCAGGGTAGGGCGTCAGCGAGGCGCTTGACCAGGACGAAGTAGCTGCTAGGAATGGGTTCGGCTGGCCACAGCTGGACTATGATGTCCTTCATGGCCAAGCCGGGCATCCTATGCAACTCCGCCAGCTGCATCATCTGGTTGTTCAACAGCGCTGGATGCTCCGGTGCTAGGTACTGTGACCAGAAGAGCTTCTCCGTAGTATTGCCCTCTTGGGCCCGAAAAAACTTCACAGCGTCGGCGGCGCTCCTCGGAAGGTCCGCAAAGGCGTCTGGAGAACTCCATAGTCGAGTGAGCAGGGCATATTTTTGACTGCCGAATTTACTCTGCAAAACATAAGGCTTACCAGCCGCTATCTGTTCGGCCTGCTTGATCCCCTCGCGAGCCGCCCGGGACTCAGTCTGCGCTTCCTTGGCCTCCTGGAGAGCCTTGGCGAGATCAACTGCTTGGGTCTTATTCTCCTCCTCCAAGGCCTCACACTTGCCGGCGGCGTCCTTGAGCTCCTGCTCGACTTTGGTCACCCTCTCCTCATACTGGCGGCGGGCGGTCTGCTCGTCCTTTAAGTCATCGGCTGCTTTATCAGCAACCACTTTACTAACCCTCACCTGCTCTTTGGCCTGCGCAAGAGCGCCTTTGAGGGTCTCGACCTCGGCCGCACTGCCTGCAATCATAATCATAACAAGCGCCTAAGCTTAAACTCCACATTCACACTAAACTTTATGTATATGAGCAATCTTTTCAAAAAATATACCTTGCGCTTCATCGAACTACTTGTTAATGAGGTCGATGTCATCATCGGCCAGCTTCAGCTTTCGCTTGAGTTCGGAAACCTCAGCGGCCTAGGCGGTCGCCGCCAACAAAGAAGCCTGTTCATTCAATAGACAAAGTCCATCACCGCTTGCGATTATCAATTGATCCTCTGTTCAGCCTTTTCTCAAAAACCGAATAGAGTCTCAGGGGCTACTATCTATACACATGCATATCATTTATGACAAGCGGCTAAGAATATTACCTCGCATACCTCAAAGCCTGTTAATAGGTTGGTGAAGGCCTCGTTCAACCCGCTTTTGGCGGACTGAACCTTTGCAACCACTGCACCCTTCAGGGTGCAGTGCTCCTCTGTGACGGAAGCACGTTGAAGTGCTTCCACCAAAGTGTCTGGTGCCTCCAGGTTGATGGAGGTCACCGGTGGAGTCGACGCTCCCCCCTCCTTCAAAGGGGGTTGCTCACTTGATTACGGAGCTGTGTGGGTCTCCAGAATGATGTTCGGATTGGGGCCGGATTGGTCATGGCCCTCGTTGTCAGTCTCCATGGGGGTTGGTTCCCCCACGTTCTTGGCAGCCGAGGTGTTACCCTCCGGCGCCGTCTTGTCGGCCTCTCCCTCCTTTCCCTGGCCCGGAGAAGCTCTTCGGGACAACACTTCGGTGTCATCCCTGGTGGCTGGTGGAGAGGCTCGTGGAGGCATCTCGCTCTCCACCATCTCTGGCGCCAAAGAGTTCTCCTCGGATGTTGATGGTTGGGGAAGGTCGCGGGACCCCCTACCCGACATAAACTGCTAGGTTTTAAAACAGGCTGGTAAGTTAAATACCAAACACAAGGGGAAAGGGCCTTAAAGTGAGGACGATGACGAGCCCCGTCCACCGAACACAGGGCGACAAAAGAAATTTGCCCCCCAAGGTGAAAACAGTGAACATGATATATGTCACACATATCCCCAAGAGGGAGCGCAAGCGCGCACTAAGAGACGTCTATGCCGTAGAGCCTGTCGCCCCAAAATTTAACCCATGGTCGGCTTGTCTGATCACCTTCGATCGCATGGAGGTTCGGCGGCCCTAGTACTCGACCCAATCATTGATGGATGCCATCTCACTCGAGTCCTTATGGACGGCGGCAGCAGTCTTAACCTGATTTATCAAGACACTGTCCGTAAGATGGGTGTTGACCCGTCAAGAATCAAGCCCAGTAACACTACCTTTAAAGGAGTGATTCCCGACATAGAGGCCCGCTGCATAGGCTCCTTAACATTGGAAGTAGTCTTTGGTTTGCCGGATAACTTCCAAAGCAAAGACTTGATCTTCGATATTGTCCCTTTTCACAGTGGTTATCACGCGCTGCTCGGACGAAATGCTTTTGCCTGTTTCAATGCAGTCCCGCACTATGCCTACTAAAAGCTCAAAATACCCAAACCGCGCGGTGTTATCACAGTCAATGGAAATATGGAGCGCTCCCTCCATACTGAGGAGCACACCGTGATCCTTGCATCCGAAGTACAGAACAATTCATTGGTTATTAAGACCCCTAACACTGCCAAGCGAGTCTGGTCTACTCTGTAGACGACAACTCAGTGGATCCAGAGCTTGAATAGCAGTTTCACCTCTGCCAATCACCCCATAAAACTACGGCACATGTACCGCGCGTGCATAATTACGCACTTAAAATACCTTGGGCAACGACGGAGGCACACTGCAGAAAAGGTCTATAGTGTGGCTTGACCCTATTCAGACCTTAACTTTTTTTCTCCTTCTTTCTTTTTTCTTCCTCTCTCGTACTACATGTTCATTAAAAACCTACCTACCCTACGGTCGTGCAAGGGCTCTTTTTCAGCCTCCCCTTTGTATGGACGACCGTCGACTTCTCCTCTCAAAGGATTTTTTACCAAGGAGAAACAGCGCAGACGTGCGGCAGGGCACCACTGGGATCTTCAAGACTACCTTTTCTTTTAGGCCCTGTATACAGCTTCCCCTTGTGTACAAATTCTTGGCATGTAAAATAGCCTTGATGTTTATGGCATTATCTGTAATAGCACGTCTTGACGTACTAACCAGGGTATAAAGGAAATAGTTGATCGCCAACTTCTGTTTGGTATTGGTTTATTTTACCATATGTATTCCCTCCTTACTTCAGACCGCCACATATGCTTTGGTCCGGCCTAAATGTCGGGGCTCTATCCGGCTATGCCTATTTTCAAAAGTCCGAACACCTATAGGGTACTCTTCGGCGTCCCCAATATTGCATTATATGCATCAGTTCTCAATCATGTCTTTGGTCTATAGTTGGGTTGCCCGGCTCCTGTGATTACCACCTTATGTTCCGCTAGTTCGGCTAAGGTAGCAAAGGCAGAACTACTGTGATTGTGTTTCTGGTTCGTTCGGTCAAATACCTCAGTAGAGAAAGCCGAAAACTGACTGTCATGATATGGCGAGAGTTGGTCGGCAATTCGGCGACTTACTACAAATCATTAGTGATTTAGTCCGTGTTATACGAAGGGCTAGTCTTCGCCCAGTCATGTGACAAAGGCATCCTAGTTCAGATTGCCGCATATGCACCAGGGGCTAGTACTTAGCCCCACCATCAAACTCCTATGGCTAAGTAAAAGTAATAAAGCCGCATAGTCTGATTGCCTGGTTCACTGCGCGGGCACCTCCTTTACGGACCAAGACGTTGGATAAAGTGTGATCACACGCTATACCGAACACCCCCTAGCATCTACATGGGGGCTAAAGCCGACGACTGACAAACTTTCAGAATTAAAACGACTGCACGGGAGGAAAATAACTCAGGATAAAGGCATAAATATATGACAAGCCTTGGTTCACAAAACAAAGTTTTTACAGCCCGAATACATTTACTCAAACATAACATCCTTTGAGCATTGGCCCTCTACTATTCGAGCACCCGCTAGGACATCTTCAAAGTATCTCTCTGGCTTGCGGTGGTCCTTGCCTTCGGGCGGGCCTACGGTTGCCACGTTGGTGGCCTTCATCTTTGCGTAGTGCATCTTGACATGGGCAAAGGCCATCTGCGCACCCTCTATGCACGCCGAGCGCTTCACAGCTTCAACTCGAGGCAGCGCATCGACTAGTTGCCTCGCCAAGCCAAAGTAGCTTCTAGGAATTGGTTCGGCTGGCCAAAGCCAGACTATGAGATCCTTCATGGCCAAGCCGGACACCCTATGCAGCTCCGTCAGCTGCTTCATCTGGTCATTCAGAGGCGTCGGATGCTCTGGCGCCAGGAACTGTGACTAGAATAGCTTCTCGGTCGAGTTCCCCTCCTGGGCTCAGAAGAATTGTGCGGCGTCGGCGACACTCCTCGGAAGATCAGCAAAGGCGTCTGGAGAACTCCATAGTCGAGTGAGCAAGGCATATCTTTGACCCCGAAATATACTCTGCAAGAGAAAGGGCTTACCTGCCGCTATCTGTTTGGCCTGCCGAATCTCTTTCGCGAGAACTCTGGGACTCGATGCGCACCTCTTTAGCCTCCTGGAGGGCTTGGGAGAGTTCGGTCGCTTGGGCCAAAGTCTTCTCCTCCAAGGCCTCGCACTTGCTGATGGCGTCCTTCAGCTCTTGGTCCACTTCGGCCACCCTATCTTCATGCTGGCAGCAGGCGACCTGTTTGATCTTTAGTTCCACAACCGGTTTGTCAGCAGCTGCTTTATTCGCCTTCGCCTCCTCCTTGGCTTGGGCAAGGGCGCTCTTGAGGGTCTCGACCTCGGCCGTGCCAACTACGCTCATAATCACAACAGTACATGAGTTAAACTCTGAATTTGCATATAACTTCAGATACATGATCAAACTCTTTAAAATACACGCATACCTTGCATCTCGTCGAATTGCTTGTTGATGCGATCTATTTCATCATTAGCCACCTTCAGTTCTGATTAAGTTCGGAAACTTCAGCGGCCTAGGCGGTTGCCGCCAACAGGGAAGCCTGTTATACAATAGAAAAGTACGTCACCTCTTATGAATACTATGTGATTCTTTGTCTAGCTTTTTCAAAACCAAACAGAGTCTCACGGGATACTATCTATGCACTGGTATATTCCTTCATAAAAAAAGCGTCTAGAGCATTACGTCATATACCTTGAAGCCTGTCAGTAGGCTGGTGAAGGCTTCGTTCAGCCCGCTCTTGGCGGACTGAACCTTCTCAACCACCACACCCATTAGGGTGTGGTGCTCCTCCATGATGGAAGCACGTTGTAGTGCTTCCACTAGAGTATTCGGCACCTCCGGATTAGTGGAGGCCGCTGTAGGATCGAAAGTATGTCTAGAGGGGGGGGGGTGATTAGACTACTTGACCAAATAAAAATCTAGACTTTTCCCAATTTTAAGTTTTGGCAGATTTTAGCAACTTAGACCAAGTCAAGCAATCAACCTACACATGCAAGTCTAAGACTATAGCAGCGGAATGTAAAACATTGCATATGAAGGTAAAGGGAGGAGTTTGGAGGGAGCAAACGCAATGTAGACACGAAGATTTTTGGCGTGGTTCCGATAGGTGGTGCTATCGTACATCCATGTTGATGGAGACTTCAACCCACGAAGGTTAACGGTTGCGCGAGTCCACAGAGGGCTCCAGCCACGAAGGGTCCATGAAGAAGCAACCTTGTCTATCCCACCATGGCCATCGCCCACGAAGGACTTGCCTCACTAGGGTAGATCTTCACGAATTAGGCGATCTCCTTGCCCTTACAAACTCCTTGGTTCAACTCCACAATCTTGTCAGAGGCTCCCAAGTGACACCTAACCAATCTAGGAGACACTACTCTCCAAAAGGTAATAGATGGTGTGTTGATGATGAACTCTTGCTCTTGTGCTTCAATGATAGTCTCCCCAACACTCAACTCTCTCTCATAGATTTGGATTTGGTGGAAATGATTTGAGTGGAAAGCAACTTGGGGAAGGCTAGAGATCAAGATTCTTGTGGTTGGAATGGAATATCTTGGTCTCAACACATGAGTAGGTGGTTCTCTCTCAGAAAATGTATGCTGGAAGTGTAGGCACGTTATGATGGCTCTCCTCACTAATGAAGGAAGGGTGGAGGGGTATATATAGCCTCCACACAAAATCTAACCGTTACACACAAATCACCAAACTCGGTGGGACCGAATCATGAAACTTGGTTAGACCGATTTAGTTCAAAATGTGCACGTTAGGATTTTCGGTGGGACCGACATGTCAACTCGGTGGGACCGATTTCATTAGGGTTCGGGCATAACTTAATCTTGGTGAGACCGATCACATAAACTCAGTAGGACCGATTTCTATAATAGGCAAACAGAGAGTTGGTCAGGCAAACTCGGTGGGACCGATTCGCTCATTTGGGTGAGACCGAAACATTATGAAAGGGAAACAGGGAGTTTGCATTGCGAACTCGGTGGGACCGATCGCTCATCTCGGTTGGACCAAAACGTTACGAAGGGAAACAGAGAGTTTGCAATCCCATCTCGGTGAGACCGAGATCCCTATCGGTGAGACTGAACTGACTAGGGTTTATGGCAGTGGCTATGTCAAGTGAACTCGGTGGCGCCGGATAGATCAAATCGGTAGGGCCGAGTTTGAATTTTGGTTTGGGACATATGTGGATATGAGAAAGTGGTTGAGGGCTTTTGGAGCATATCACTAAGCATTTTGAGCAAGCAAGCCATTAAGCAACACCTCATCCCCTTTTAATAGTATTGGCTTTTCCTATGGACTCAATGTGATCTTGGATCAGTAAAATGAAAATGTAGAGTCTTGAGCTTGAGCCAATATGTGTCCTTAGCATTTTGAGGGGTCCACATTCCTAATCCATGCCATGGCAATCATTGAACTTTCTGAAATGATCATCTTGAAATAGCGTTAGTTCAATGAGCTATATGTTGTTAGGAATTACCAAAACCACCCAGGGATAGTTGCACTTTCAATCTCCCCCTTTTTGGTAATTGATGACAACATATAAATCAAAGCTTCGACAAATGATAATAAGATTGAAATACATCTTCGCTTTGAGAAGTATGTGATAAGCAAGAGCTCCCCCTAAATTTGTGCATTACTTAAAAATTGCTTTTGAATGCAAATGCATAATCGATTAGGATCATGGGCCACTCTTCCATGTCACATACATCTTGGTGGAGCGCTCAAAATGATAGGAATTAAAACATGCACTGGTCACCAAGCTAAGTGAATGATCATATAAGAATATAAAAGATAACATCATCCAAGCATAAGCATTAACGTAGGATATGATCAAACACATGATCATACAAGTATCTCACACACGGACATAAAGTATCAAACAAGCACACACAAAAGTTTCAAGCAAATAGCAAGAAAGACAAAGAAGCAACACTCTCTCTCAAAGCCTATGATCTATACATTTCTCCCCCTTTGGCAACAAGTTACCAAAAAGTTTGAAAATGCATAGTGCTACACATCTCTCTAGGCTTGATCTTAGGGAGGTGGTGTAGAGAGGACTCCAAGGACGAAGGCATCAGTAGATGTTGTTGGAGCTGGTGAAGTGGCAACTGGAGGTGGCACTGAAGCTGTTGCTGCTGGTGCTGAAGTAGTTGCTCTAGTGTCAGGCACTGGCACTGCAGTAGGTCTCTAACCTCTGGGCACTCTGTGAAAAGCATCTGTAGTAGCCTTCCCTTTCTTCTCCTCTGCTTCCTCCTAGAGCTGCTCAACAGCTGTCTGCATCTCTGTTACTTTCAGATCAAGATCATAGAACTTGGTCTCAATGATCCTTTCTAAGCTCTCCTAATTCTGAGTCAAGGTGGCCAAGACCTTCTCAATCCTCAAAGTTACTTGAATCAGATATCCAAGCTGATCTTGTTTTGTCTTCAGAAAAATTTGAGATGCCTCCTCAACACTTGGCATCTTTGCAGCCTTTGCCTTTGCTCTCTTCTCTTGTGCTTGCATAGATGTGGGATCATCCTCATTCATCACAACTGTGTTATCCTCAAATTCTGGTCTCAAAGGTAAGTGCTCCTTGTCCAACAAATAAGTGTCGGTGCCCATCTTGGAGTTGATGAGAACCTGAATGTGTGGAGCATACCCACAAGATCTCTTCTGATCAGCAGCTGTCCTCTTGATTGTTTCAACAATCAGACTCATGACCTTGAATTTCTGAGGAACATCAAATATCTGCAGCAATTTGATTGAATGTCCTCTGATCATCTTGTGATCTCCAGATTTGGGCAACAAAGTATACCTCAAGATTGTGCTGATTGTAGCTAGACCATACAAAAAGTAATGTACAGACCCAATCTATGTGTATCCAATGCTTTGTCTGGGATCTCTTTGTACATATTTGCCATAGAGTTGTGGTCTTTCTTCTTCTTGGCATAGACATACAAATCATATTCATGTTCTTCAGGGGAATTAACAACTTGGCCCACTCATCAACAGTTGACTGGTACCTTGTACCCTCAGACATCCATACAATCCTACCATCTGGATAAAAATAAGCAGTGGAGTAGAATTGCATGATGATTTCATCATTCCACTTTGTCAGCTTCTGACCCACAAGCTTGTCAACACCACATGATCTAAAGCTCTCATGTACACCTGGAAAATAGTCTTCATTCCCATCAATGTAATCCCAATCAACCCACTTCATAGCACAGACAATAGGCTTCTTGTCAAGTAAAATGGTCTCATAGAAATCTTGTTGTTCTTTGGTGTGGAAGCTGTAGTCCACTGCAGTCTTCCTCCTCACAGCATATGGATCATACTGTCTCCAAAGTCTCAGACCTGCATCCTTCCTGATGCTCATATCTCTGCCACTGGATGACTATCATTTTGATCTGGAATCTTTGGCTTAAGTTTCCTTAGCACTTGGGCTTTAGCATCTTCTTCCTCAACTTCAGGCACTAGGGCCTTGTTCTTCTCTTCAGCTGGAATGTTCCTAGTGCTTATCTTGGGCTTAGAAGTCTTTTGAGCTTGAGCAACAGCTTTGGGGGAAGTCTTGGGATTTGAAGGAGCAGCCCCAGACTTAATAGCATCCCCCATAAGCTTTTGGGACTTGGGTGCTGGTGCATCATCTTCCTCTTCTTCTTCATCATCAGATGAATGCCTTTCAAATTCTTCCATGGGGTCCACCTTCTAGCACCATCTTCCCCTCTTTCTTTCCTTCTTCTTCTTATCCTCACCAGCAGCCTCTCCCCCAGTTGAGTTGGAGGGTTCCTGAGTGGAGGCCCTGGCTTTAGACATTGGAACTCTCTTAGCTGGTGCCTTCTTGTTCAAGCCAGGCTTTGTTGTAGCTGCAGCTCCATATTCCTTCTTCAGCACTTTGTTTTTGGAGCTCACTTCTTCCTCAACAGCCACATAGTCCTCATCCTCAGAGTCTGAGGTTCTCTTCTTCCTTGATCTGGTGGCTGCCTTGGGCAGGTTGCTTGGAGTGCTCCTGCTGCCCTCATCATGGCTGCTTGAGGGACTAGTGCCCTCACTCATGTGCACTTGCTCTTTTGATTTGTTCTGGCTATCACTCTGCTGAGACATTCTGGCAAGCAAATTGAAAGCAGACCCTATGAATAGATATAGATGAGGTAGAGTGGATGAGCATCACAAAGTGTAGAGTTTTTGCAAAACATATGAGTCAAAAACTTAGTTTTAGTTCTCCACAGAAAGCATTTCGGAGCTACAGATTTGTTAAACTCGGTGACACCGAAGCAACTTTTGGAGTCTAAACTAGTGAACTCGGTCAGACCGAGTCACAGTTTGGTGGCTCCGAGATTGCTAGGGTTTCACACAGAGTTGAAATCTGTCGCACCGATTTGCAGCTTTTGGTCAGACTGGAAAGTGCAAGTGCTATGGCCTAAGACAAATCGGTGAGACCATTTTCCACAACTCGGTCGGTCCGAGATGAGTTTGGCGGAAACCTAACCCTAAATTTTTGAATCAGACTTAACCTAAAGGAAGTTTTCTCTGGATAGATCGATTTCATATGTGGTAAAGAACATGGCATTGCATTGTGCTAAGAATCAGAGTAAAGAATTGGCACAAAAGATCGAACTCATACCCTAGTTCGGCGGTGAGTTCGCAACGGCGGCAACGATGGGGTTGAATCCCGTTGACGGCGATGGAAACCAGTGGCGGGTGGTCGCTGGCGACGAGAAGATGATCCGCAGGCCCAAGACGGCAGAGTAGGACACACGCGGGCTGAGGAGTTTTGAAGAAATTTCCAAACTCTCACCCGTGGGTTTATATATCCTGACCCTGTTGGTGTGACTGAGTGGAACAACTCAGTGGCACCGAGATGCAGAATCGCAAGCGATTACTGCAACTCGGTGTGACCGAAATGTTAAATCAGTTGCACCGAGATTGAAAACCTAGATCAACTCAGTGAACTCGGTGTGACCGAAGTGGATGAATCGGTTAGACCGAAATGCACAGGGAGGTTTTGTAAGTTTAAGTCTATGAAGAATCGGGGACTCCGAGTGCTCCTCACACAGAGTGGTTCGAATCTGACTTGATCAAACTTTGTGATGTAGCATGAATAGAGTTTGAGACGAGAGAAGCATAGATAGCTAGAGGAAGTTCTAAGGCATTCTTTTCCATCCATTTGGCAAAATAGAAAAGAAGCCAAACAATCAAAGCAACAAATGGATGTCCTTGAATGAGTAAAATATGCAATCAACATGCTCACACGATAAAATGGTAGATGAAATATGTGAAAAAGCATGCACAAACACTCTAGCATCTATCAAGCAATTGGCGATAACTAGCTCATCTATATATGAGTATATTGATTTAGGAGTCAAATGAGAACATTTGATCATAGGTCATACTCATCGTTTAAGCACAAGTGGGGTTGCCACTTTTACATAAAGCATTGTTGTGTTCACACCATTAGAGTTGCTTTAGCTCAATTGATTAGAGTAAAGTTCCCCCTAGATGTGATATCCCCCCTAAGAGGAATGAACTAACCGTGGGTTTTGTCGATGATGACTTCATGTAGATGTTGAAGATGTGGATGCTCAATGTTGATGTAGATCATTTGGAGCAATCCATTGGAGTGAGTTGCACTTTCAATACCTACACGGGTTAGTCCCACAAGGAACAAACAAGGATATCCATAGACATAGAGTGATGTACACATAGATGATGTCCATGAAAGCATTAGGTTACCTTGTCCCTTGTCTTACCAACAAGAGGGTTTGTGACTCCTTGAACTAGTGCAAGATCTGGAAGTTGTTTTCACTTGTCCTCGCCAAAATGATATGAGTGAAGTATGTTGGCGGAGTCACTCTCAAGAACTCTCTAGTTCTTCTTCTTCGGGATCCACATCATCTTGATGGCAATTCTTGGAGTTGTAGTCGTACTTGATGAAGTAGAACTTGATCTAGTCTTGGGAACCCACATGACCAAGGCCTTAGGGGCTTCTTCAAATGCATCAATCTCCTCTTGAAGCTTGTCCTTGCCTTTTTGCCTGTGGTCTTGTGGTGGAAGATCATCTTGTGCTTGTGTCCCTTGGAAAGAAGTAGGATCATAGTTCTCTTGTTGAGGAACAAACTTTGTCTTGGGGTATTGATCTTCTTCCCACTCAACTCCATTAGCATTAAACTTTCCTTCAAAACCAACACCTTGATTCTTCCGGTGCCTTCCTTGCTTGCGTACAATTTCCTCAAATTGCTTACTCCCGACAAGGCTCTTGTAAACACCTTTCTCTATAATTCCCTTCAACAAGCTATTTTTC
The DNA here is from genome assembly GCF_018294505.1 of Triticum aestivum. Classification (NCBI taxonomy): domain Eukaryota; kingdom Viridiplantae; phylum Streptophyta; class Magnoliopsida; order Poales; family Poaceae; genus Triticum; species Triticum aestivum. The sequence continues at coordinate 574,496,438 of NC_057806.1, forward strand.
TTGCTCAAGTGTAACTTGGCTAAGAGAATCATTAGTGGAATCAAGAGAACTACTAGAAGCAACAATATTGGATTTATCATGATTGTTGTTGTTACTACTAGAAGAAGAATCTTTCTTACTCTTGTTGCTAGATTTAACTTGTGGCATATAAGTAGACAAGAGTAAACGCTTGGCAATGTAAGAAGAACTTTTCTTGCAAAGATCATCATTGATTTTTTTAAGAACCCATGCTCTTGCTCAAGGTTGAGCTTTTCAAAGCGTCACTTCTCATGAGTCTTTAAAAGTTCTCGATGATCTTCCAACATAGTTTCATGAGCTAACTTAAGAGTGTTTAGTTCTTTACTTAGACGCTCAATATCCTTCTTATCATCATCATTCGTTTTATCTTGATTAGCATGATTAATAGCAATTTCATCATAGTTATCATCACTAGAGTTGTCAACAAGTAAATCATCATCACCTAGCAAGTCATCTTAATCGCTATTGAAATCAACATACTCGGGGTGTGATACCTTTGGGCCTTTATCCATGAAGCATCTCCCAATTCCTTCATTTGGTGAGTCAAATATGTCGTAGGAGTTGGTTGACACAAGTGCTAGACCGGCAACACCTTCATCTTGAGTATATTCGGAGTCGGAGTGATAACTTCTTTCGGAGTGATGGTCGGAGTCGGAGCCGGATACCCATTCACCAACATGAGCTTGATGTCTTCATTTTGTGTAGCTCCTTGATGACTTGTCCTTCCTTTCCGAATCCTTGCTTCTCTGAGAGGTATTTCGTTCATAACGATCATCACTACTCCTCCTCTCTCTAGGTGGTGATTCTTCTCTTCTACTTCTGCTTTTGGGTGAATCTTCTCTTCTTTTGTAGGGGGCCGTACACTCATTGGAGTAGTATCCGGGTCTTCCAAAATTGTAGCAATTACGCTCACGACTCAAAGATCTTTTTTCATTGTAGGACCTTGACTTGGAACTTCTTTCCTTGCTTCTACTCTTGTAGAACTTGTTGAAGTTCTTCACCATTAGACTCAATTCCTCATTGAAGGTTTGTTTCTCACTTGATGATGTAGGAGCATCACATGAGGCTTTGTAAGAACCACTTGACTTGTTGTGAAGCTCTTCCTTATCCTTGAGTGACATCTAATGAGCAACAATTCTTCCAATGACTTCCGTTGGCTTGAGATCTTTGTAATTGGGCATCATTTGGATCAATGTGCACATGGTATCATATTTTCCATCCAAGGCTCTTAGGATCTTCTTGATGATGAATCTATCGGTCATGTCCTCACTTCCTAAGCCGGCAATCTCATTTGTGATGAGAGCAAGCCTAGAGTACATTTCAGCGACACCTTCACCATCCTTCATTACGAACTTATCAAGTTGACTTTGAAGCACATCCAATTTGGATTCCTTGACGGAGTCGGTACCCTCGTGCATATCAATCAAAGTATACCAAATTTCCTTTGCATTCTCAAGATGGCTGATTTTGTTGAATTCTTCGGGGCACAATCCATTGAAGAGGATATCGCAATCTTGAGCATTGTATTGCAGCATCTTCAACTCTTCCGCGGTAGCTTCACGGTTCGGTTCTCTCCCATCAAAGAATTCACCTTGCAAGCCAATACACACAATATCCCAAACGGAGGGGTTATGTCCAAGAATATGCATTTTCATCTTATGCTTCCAACTAGCAAAATTAGTACCATCAAAGTAAGGACCTCTATGGTGGTAATTTCCCTCGCTAGACGCCATACTCTCCTAGGTTGTGAAACCAAGGCTATGATCACCAAAAGCTATGGAAATCAAGGCAAATAGAGACCAAAGCTCTGATACCACTTATAGGATCGAAAGTATGTCTAGAGGGGGGTGATTAGACTACTTGACCAAATAAAAATCTAGCCTTTTCCCAATTTTAAGTTTTGGCAGATTTTAGCAACTTCGAACAAGTCAAGCAATCAACCTACACATGCAAGTCTAAGGGTATAGTAGCGGATGCAAAACATTGCATATGAAGGTAAAGGGAGGACACTACAAAAAAAGACACTTCCGTGATGATACGTGTTCATCACAGTAGGTCACGTTTTCTGTCATGCATGTACATCCATGACAATTTTATGACAGAAAAGATAGCCATACCTGTGCTGTCGTAGAAGTGTTCCATGACATTGCCAAAATTATCATCACGGAAGTGTACACTTCCATGACGATAAATTGCGTGTCATAGAAGTGCTTTCGTCAAGGGTGACCGACACGTGGCATCCACCATAACGGGTCGCCGTTAAGCTATCGGGTCCGGTTTTGGATCCAATAAACCGTTAACAGCCCGGACCAATGAGGATTTTCCACGTGTAAAATTGTCATTGGCCGGAGGAAACACGTGTTGGCTCACCATTGAGACAGATGTCATCCATTCATTGGACAGGAGGCGCCTATGATACGTCGACACATGGCACGGCCCAACAAAGGCCCATATAGGTTAAAAAGGCCGGCCTAGTCAAAGGCCCATAGTACTTACTTAGGTACTAGTGGGCCAGCCCAATAACAGCCTGTTTAATAAGGCCCATTTACGACCCGAAGCCAGATCTGGCCCGTTAATTGTTTGCCGAATATTTGGGCCCAATTACAGCCCAGTGACCTTCGGCCTGTTAGAGGCCAGATGTAGACATGGGCCCATTTCAGCCCGGTGTGTCTTTCGGCCTGGGAATGGCCCGTGCTTCCCATGGGCCATATATGGTCCGACGCTACATCCAGCCCACTAACGGCCCGTGATAGAGGTGGCAACAGTTCAGCCCAACGTGACTTTGGGCCTGTTAAAGGCCTGTTGTATAATTCGGCCCATTGATGCCTATACTAAGCTTTCGGCCTCTTAAAGGCCCATGATATCAGTGGGCCAACTCAAGCCCGAAATATGTTTTGGCTTGCACTACAAAAAAATATACTTCCGTGATGATACGTGTTTGTCACAGTAGGTCGTTTTTTTGTCATGCATGTACATCCATGACAAATTTATGACAGAATCAAGATAGTCATACCTGTGTTGTCGTAGAAGTGTTCCATGAAATTACCAAAATTATCATCACGGAAGTGTCCACTTCCATGACAATAAATCGCGCGTCACAGAAGTGCTTTCGTCAAGGGTGACTGACACATGGCATCCACCGTAACGGAACACCGTTAAGCTATCGGGGCGGGTTTTGGATCCGATAACCCGTTAATAGCCCCGACCAATGGGGATTTTCCATGTGTAAAATCATCATTGGCTGGAGGAGACACGTGTCAACTCATCCAATGGGCGAGATGCGCCTATGATATGTTGACACGTGGACCGGCCCATCAAGTTTAAATGGGCCGGCTCAACTGAAGGCCCACAAGATTTTGCGGACCATAATGGGCCGGCCCAGCTAAAGGCCCACGAGATTTTGTGGACCATAATGGGCTGGCCCAGCTAAAGGCCCACAAGATTTTGCGGGCCATAATGGGCCGCCCCACGTAAAGGCCCACAAGATTTTTTGTGCCATAATGGGCCAGCCCAGGTAAAGCCCACAAGATTCTTGCGGGTCATAATGGGCCGGCCCAGCTAAACGCCCACGAGATTTCACCGACATTAATGGGCCGGCCCAGCTGTAGGCCCACAAGATTTTGTGGACCCTAGTAGGCCGGCCCATTAACTGCCTGCCATGTTTTGGGCCAAATGTCGGCCCATATTTGATCCAGTCCATTAATGGCCTGCCACGCTCCGGGCCTAATAGTGGCCCATATGAGATCCGGCCCGTTAAAGGCCTACCATGTTCTGGGCCAAATTACGGCCCAGATCAGGTCTGGCCCTTTAAGAGGCTTTGGGCTCAATTATGGCCCATATCAGATTCGGCCCGTCAACTAGACACTATGCTTTTGGGCCCACTTGCTAAAGGCCCACTTAGTAATTCGGCCTGCTATTAGTTTTGCCCTGTTAAGGGCCCGTTTAACATTTCGGCCCTATATTAATTTCAGCCTGTTAATAGCCCGTCATATAGTTGGGCCTAACTACGGCCTGGTTTGCATCCGACCTGCTCGTAGCCGATATCTGATTGGGCCAAACAAGGACCGAGACAATTTTTCGGCCTGTTAAAAGCCCGTGATTTGATTTGCACAATCATGGGCCGGGGTTCATTTCGGGCTGCTGCCGGCCCGTGAGCTGATCGGCACATTTTCAGGCCCAACCTACATCGTGATTGCATGACGGCCCGATTATGTACCGTAATTTTACGGTTTGGTCGGTTTACTGCGAAGACAGGATATATATACAGTAAAATAACTGCAGCATCGTGAATAAGAAAAAACCTAGACTATACAATAAAGAAATTATGGCATATTACATCCACTGGGCATCAAAGTTCGCCACTATGATAATAAAGCACAAGCAGACAGCAGATTACATACACTGGGCATCAAAGATCGCCACCAGTGCAAATAAACACGCCGACAAAATAATATACAAAACCGACAGCACTTCAATAGAGTTCAAGAAAGGTTAGCCCTGCTGGGGAGCTGCAGCGCAAGCAGCTGAGCAAGATGATGAGACTGCGCTTGTTCAACACTTATATCTTCCTCACTCTGAAAGATAAACAAGCAGACAGATGACAAGTTTTGCACATAAAAGTATTAGTGGTGACAATTCATCACATTTCTTACTGACAAATAAAGTGACATAGTTTAAATTTGCATTAACACAATATGGTATTGTTCAGGTCAAGACATGGCAGGAAATGACATTGTGAAGGAGTTGGCAGCTTCACGATACCACTGGATTACAGATCAAGAACTCATAAGTATCAATGTTTAGTGTGCTGTCAATTTATACCATTTCAGATTGGCAAATAAAGAGACGGTTTAAATAATAGTAGAATGATATGACATTATTCATAGTTAAGACATTGCAGAATATGACATTGTGCTGTAGTGGGTAGGTTCACCACACCACTGGATTACCGATGAAGAACAGAAGCATACATGCAGTGCAAAAGAAGATCACTTGCTCTGTATAGTTTAATTTACATGGTATGAAGAAGGAACTTGGTTGTACAATTGAAAACTTAAATTGAGGAAGGACGAACTTTTCTTTATGAACTACATATAATAAACTTTAAACAAGCAATTTGATGCAAACACCAAAAATAAACAGTTGTTGCAGTCATGCCTAACCAAATATATACAACAAAGTTTGAAGGCTTGAGATGGACAAACTTACATTATTGGTGAAGACAGGCTCTATAAAGGCCTTGTCCATGCTGATGGGGGTGCAATTTAAGAAGTTTACCACAAAATCTTCTTCAAAAGCATTGCCTTTATTCTACATTTTGTTAAGAGTTAATATAGATGTGATAATATACGAAAAAATGGAGAATATTTAAGATAAGATGAAGAGTGATGCTACATAACCAAGTAGCTATAAATGTAAGTGCAGTGATATAGGCAAAAGGTACAGCCAAGAGCAATGCACAACTAAACTTCTTCAGTACCAACCTTATGGTAAGAGTAAATATAGATCTGATGTGTAGAAAATGGAGGGCAAAGGAAAATAAGCTGCAGAGTGATGTTACATGAACACCTAACTGTCATTATAAGTACACTGATAAAGGACAGCATGTACTTACAAGAACAATGCAGAGCTAAAAACATTGGCATTGGATATATTCTATACTAATGTAACCATTCATACAGATCAGATAATTTGGAGCGAACAATCGATAAGTAAGCTATCATGCATTCTGCTGTCACATAATGAACCAGGTATGTATGCAAGTACAGTGATACAGGACAACAGGTACTAACAAGAGCAAAGCAACGGGCAGCATATTTGCGATATCCTATCGTTCTTGTCAAACCGGAATTCTTCTTCGAGCAGATTTCCTGCAAAAAAGATCTGTAAGGCACTTGCGGAAAAGTAGAAGTTCAAATTGTCATGTGATTTCATAGATAGTGCCTCATCCTGGGAATGAGACCAGTGCATAACAAGGTTTTTCCCTTCAATGTCTTCTAAATTTAGCACAGGAGACTTCACCGGAAATTCGTTTATAGACTTGCCATCAAAGTGTGATTTCCTCAGGTAACACCGATACTGCTGCAATGCTTCCTTGAAAAGCACAAGCAAGCTTTGCTCGTCATGACTATCCAGATTGACCCTCGCCTAGTTACAACAATGTAATGTAAATCATTGATGTGTTCAATCCACAGAAAACAGGAAAATAATAACCATGAATAATAGCACTTACACGTAAGTTGGACAGGAAGATGTGAAAATGGTGTTTGTCTTCACAATAATCTTCCCATGATGGGAATATATGCATGTAGTCCCTAGAAACATTGAAAGCATTGTCTTTTAAATTGAGAATAAATGGAATGGGGTTCCAATCTGTAGGAATTGGCCGTCTCTGCAGTTGGGATAGGTCTTCGGCCGGTGGACTTGCTGTACTTTTTGCTGGAGTGGGATTTTTCTGTGGTATAGCTGGTGCTATGGCAAATGAAATCGGTATACCTTTTGCTGGAGTGCAGGTCCTGTGTGGTGGGGATAGTGGTGTGGCTAGTGAAGTATGGGTACAGTCTGCTGGAGTCGGTCCTACATTTTGTGTCACTGGTTGTACAGCCAATATAAGTGGGGTGCTGTCTGATTTCTCCGGCACCACCACGTTTTTCAAGGACATTGCTGGTGCTCCTTCAGGTTCGGCAATCACCCTGTTCCTTTTTGATGTCTGATGCACAAGAACAACATTTGAGTGGAAAAACATGGTACGATGACAGATGGAATATGTATTGATAATGGATGGGCATGGCATCTCGACATATATGATGAGTAAACTAAGCAGATGTCGGTGCAACAAAGTAGAAGAAATGCAAGACAACATATGCAAGATACGCGCAATCAATAAAACCTTGCCAAATTAGAACACGCACCTTGATGGGTGAACAGGACAGGCCATCTGCCTTTGCTCCTCGAGGTTAGAATAGTCATTAGGATGATATTCTGAACAAGAATCAATAGGTGGGGAGCGTACGAGTTTCATTGCTTCCAGAATGGCACTCAATGCCTTGGTGCCAATTTTGTAAGTCATTCCAGTGTTCCAAAATATTCTTCTGATGCGCGGATTCTGATATTCACTGTAATTGCGTATGATATCTGAGAACCATGAAATAGTTGTGAGATTATCTTTGTAATGCAGATGATATTCTAATATAGGGGCGCCCCTGTAAACACTTGTGTGCTATCACTGGATTCTGATGAGAGAGCTTATGTGTGCTGTAATACGGTGCGTGCATTTATATAATCTGGCACAAGTACGCAAAAAATAGGCTCCAGAAGTAAGGATAGCTGGCAGATGATAGGTTCATAATATACTGTATAGAGAGTTTATTGCCAAACCATGATAACAAGAGCACATAGCAACTAGGCAGATCATAGTGCACATAACAGGGGTACACCATAACCAGGATATATAAATCGGGAAAGCGGACTGGCTGGAAATTACGGTGTTGTATTGCCACTAGTAATTGAAAGCCTATCGATCACGTACATGCCAGCTCTATCAGGTGTTGACTGCAGATGTCCCTACTCCCCTTCCTGACAAGGAACATACTATGCTTCCCATACAGAACACCGCACGGGCCGCCGGCCGAACCACCGGCACCACCGCCTGTGTTCCTCCGCCACCCCCAGCCCCACCCCCGCCCGCACCCGCGTCGAGTTTTATTCATTCGACGAGGCCCCACCACCACCCCCCACAACCACCATCCCCACCCGAGCCCCTTCGATCGCACCGGCGAACTCCGGCGAGCTCTGAAAAATCGACTGACCCAATTTTGAAATTTAGTCTACTGTGATTGAACTAGTGTGGAATATTAAAGGGGAAAACCATGAGCATTGCGAGTATGGTGTTGAGCGTGCCATGGCGGATCTGAAGGTGCAAACCGGACAAAGGCAACTTCGCAACCAAGACAAGAAATCAGAGTAAAGCAGTGGCGATCTATTTTCTTGCTGCGATAAATAAGTTGAGCAGATACGAAAGAGTACTGCCTCTGGTGCGGCACCGTGTACGCATCTACTGAGAATTTGATGATGCTGCGGTAGCGATGGCTGTCGGCAGCGTGGAAGCAGATCTAGGAGGGTAGACGGTGGCGGCGGGGCGCGGTGGACGAGACGGTCGTAGGAGCGCCGCTGGCAAGGTGGACGACGGCGGGGATGAAGCAAGAGGACGGGATGCAAGGATCCCGGTCCGAAGCCGTGGATGAGAGCGGTCGATCTCTCGTAATGGACGGCGGCGTCGGGGTATCAGCTCCGGCATGGTGGAGGAGGATGGCAGTGTCAGGACCGGATTTTCGGGATATTAATTTCCCAAAAGCGGCCCTTGTGCTCACCAGCCCCAGGATTACTGTTAACTGATGAGACACCAACTTGTTACAGAAACTCCAAGCAAAATACAAAAAATGTAGTACAAGGCCATTCTGGCCTATGAGTACAACAAGTGGGTCGCTAGTGGCTGAGGGCGGAAGCGGTTTGCGGATCACCAGCGTCTATGGGACTCCATTTCCCACAGGAACAGCTGACCAGGGTAACTCCTATCTCCACGAGGCTGCTATCACCATTGCGTAGGTTCCGTGGCTATCATCGCAACGCTCCTTTCCACGCAAGAAATCTGGCCAAGACAATAGCCAGGGACAAGCCAGTGAGTACTTTGAATGTACTCGCGAACATTAAGAACACAGGTATAATATAGCCACAGATAATCATGTTCTGAAATATTTTACTTCGTCAGTTATGAAATAAGGTTCATGATGCATGCTTGCAGATGAGTCAGTGAAGCATGAGTAAACAATCAGGGAGTAGAAATGAAAAGCACCGATCGGGTGTCTGAAGCGACGCCTCGAAAGGATAATAATATGAAGCATGCCTCAGTCGGGCGTCTGAGCGACGCCACATAAAGGGCTTATATATATAAAAGGAATAACAAGCATGCCACAGTTGGGCGTCTGTGCGACACCACATAGAGGGCTTATAAGTGAATGAAATGACAAGCATGCCACAGTCGGGCGTCTGAGCGACACCACATAAAGGGCTTATAAGTAAATGAAATGACAGGCATGCCACAGTCGGGCGTTTGAGCGACACCACATAAAGGGCTTATATAAGAACAATCACAATGAGTATCCAGGAGGTAGAACCGTCCCAAGGATACTCAATAAATAACATAAACGGTTAGTCCATAATAATAATAATAATAATCATAATCATCATATACCACAAGTCATAATCAACGTTCTGGTTTAGTAGTTTCTCCTCCGAAGACCGTCACTAGGACCGACACTTGACCCATCCCAGACTATAGTCCTTAACCATGGACACGGCTATTCGAATAGGTTTAATATCTCTGCAGAGGGTGTACTATTTACCCACGAGTAACGGATTTCTTTAGTCCATCGGAACTAATTCCGTCTACGGTCTTTTAGTCGAAAACATGCCTGACTTGCACACACCAGCTTTTACTCGTGTCTAGAATCACCCATGACACCTGTTAAGCAAAACTCTAAGTGGGGAGGCTACAACCTCGCGTAGCATGGGATCAAATTTCTATCGCGCGCTCTAAGGGGTGCCCCCCCTCTCGGTCCCAACCGGAAACACCCATGCCCCCGGACCAGGTGACATGCCTACCGGATGCAGCCGGTATCTTCCACCATGGCCTCTCTATACGGTGTGTGCTAGGACAGGGGTTGACAACTTATTGAACCGTACCCTACCTATGGCGGGGACAAGTGGCAGCACGAAACAAGTATGGGGGTTACTGGAATAAGACTCGATCTACGGTCAACTCAGGAGGTTTAAGTATTTCCTGCATGGTTAGCTCAAGAATAATATTTCATATCCATCAGACACACCCACTACTCATCATACCTCCCCCTTCCCCATCGGTCATAACCGTCTCGACGAGGGACAAGCTCGTGTCTACACAAGACAGAGACTTTCCCGGGTCCTTCCCGGTAGGCATGAGAGGCATATGAGTGTGATTGCTGTCACTAGCATATCCATTTCCAACAGCAAGCATTTTCGTTATGCACTCAATGCGTATGATCATATCGTTACATAAAAATAACCAATGCTTCATGTCGAGGTGGTATTATAACCGTAACAAACAACCCACAAAATATTATGCCAGGGTTCAGAATGCTTGCCTTCAACTTGCGGAGAGGCAGGGTGCATTCCAAAACTTTAAAAGTTTTCTCCTCTCTCCAACAAATCCTATTTTTTGGAAATATTTAAATTAGCACATAGTTTAAAAACAGTACAAAAAATTTTCTTGGAAAATTTTGAAATAAATATGAAAATAAACTAGACAATATTTGAGAAACAAGAGAAAAAGAATCAAGTCATTTGGATTTATATTTAAAAAGATATAGCCAGTCAAAGTTTAGTCAAATATCTATTTTTAAAAATAAAATAGAAAAGAAAACGTTTCAGAAGGGAATACGCTTTCGAAGCCGGGGAGACGTACTGGGGGGGGGGGGTTTACATTTTCACTTAAGCATGTGGCGGCAGGGCTGGTCACTGACAGTGGGTCCAGGGGGCCCACTGGTCAGGTTTGACCAGTCGCCCCCCGCCTCCTTCTTCCTCCGGCCGAACAGAGGCGAGGCTCTGGCGACCAACGCCGGCGAACGGTGGCTTCCCGCGGGCTCCGAAGGGTCGGGATGGATCCGCAAGACCGGGGCGGTCCTTCCGGTGGTCGTTGGGTCGGCGGGGGTGGAGGGAGTCGCCGGCGACGAGCTCCACGGCGGAGGAAGCTTCGGGTGAAATTGGGGGTTCGCACTACGGTGGTTCTTGAGCGGGTTTGAGGTGTTGGGTGGCTCCGCAAGAACGAGGGGAGGAGGATGGTGGCTCTGGATGGGCTGGGGAGGCCTTGCTTGCGACGCATTGGACCGGAGAGCGGCGGCGGCCGAACTGGCCGGAGACGGGGAAGAAGGCTTCCCACCGTCGTTTGCGGACTAGGGGAACTCTAGGAGGATGGCTTGAGGCTGCCTGGGTGCCTGGACGAGCTCGAGGACTCCTATTTATAGGTGGGCGAGGTCGGTCCACGGCGGCCGGGGATAAGCTTGGCGGCGAACTGCCGTTTTGTTGCTGCAGGCAACGTGGCGAAGACGAGCGCTAGCTGACGGCTTGCGGATGAGGTTGAGCTGCTCAAGGGGACAGATGGCGAGCGCTGGTGGCTCGGGCGGTGCCGTCCATGGCAAAGGCTCCTGTGGCCGCCCGCTAGCCGCCGTTGCCGACCTGACAGCGGCGCTGTAGAGCTCCAGGGCGGCTCTGCAGCGAGGGGAAGGGTCGGGGCGTCGACTGGGAGAGGGGAAGGGCCAGAGCGAGCGCGGGGCGTCGGCAGCGGGACGCGGTGACTCGCGTGCACGCACGTGCAAAACGCGCGCTCTGGGCGCGCCCAGAGCATGCACGCCAAGCGTTCGGCGAAATGCCAGAGCATGCTAGGCGGCGTGGGTGGAGCTGGGGATTAGCAGGTCTAGGCTAGGGTCTCTTAGGAGATTAGTGGACATGCCAGTGGGTGCAGAGGGGCAAGATCACAGTGCAAACAAAAATCATGCCAAAACTGGACATGCACACCAAGTGTTTGATAGAATGCCAAAGGCATCTAGGCAACTCTTGGGGTGGACCAAATCTCCAGATCAGAGTCTCTTTGGATGAATAAGAGAGTGGTGAGGTTAGTTTTCCAAAAGCTCAAACTTGCTAGTGTAAGTTTTGCCAAACTTCAGTTCTGGGCAGAAGGAAAAAGGCATTGTTTCAAGAACCAAAAATGCTCCAATGAGTCCAACCTCCTGGAGTTAAGGGTTTTGCAAGGTGTACTACAAGTAGGAGAAAGCTCATGGTCACTAGAGCAAAATTTAATAGGGATGCAGTAGAAAAAGTCAAACTGGACCAGAAAGGAAAAGAGGTTGATTCACTCAAATTTTTCAAAGAACATAAAAGGGTTTTGCATAAAGTTGCATAATATACTCCTATGAACATCCCAAAATTTTGGTGGAAGTTTTAAAGAAATTTTTAATTAGGTTGTAGTGCAAAATTGCCCACTGGACCAGATTTGAAAACTTGGTGTAGAGCTCAAAATATTAAATGAATGAAATATATTTTTTGCATAAAAGTGATTTAAAAACATCACATGACATCTCCAAATTTTGGTGAAAATTTTAAATAAATTTATCAAGTGGTTGTAGTTCAAAAAGAGCTCCAAAACTAATGAAAAATCATTTTAAGGAATAAAGCTCAGAGAGAAATGATTGTGCAAATAAATTCTACTGATAATAGAAATGTTTTTCTTGAAAGGGCAAACAAGTCCAATAATATATTTGGAAAGTTTTTCACTTGAGGTAAAAACTCCAAAATAATAAGGTAAAGAAAAGCCCTGAAACCAAAAGAAAAGCCAGAAAATAAAAGTTTAAATTTCCTGGCAAAATTTTTAATTTATAAAACAAGGTTAAAATTTTGGGGTGTCACAGGCGGTGGATGGGGTGGCGGACGAAGGAGGGTGGGGTGGAGAGGGTGTTTTGGCGCCCACGGAGTACGAATGGGGAAAAGGAAGGTAGAGAGGAAGGGGGGAACCATGTATTCAGGGCGCGCTTGTCTCAAATGCGAGGAAATTTACAAACTTAGCCCCCGTTTCAAATTTCTACTACATCACAGCAACACTAGTCGGTTGGGGATAGGAGGGTAATCTCGCATACACCGAATATTTGCCGACGAGAGTTTGTTTTTGGCGCCCACCGTGTATGAATATGAATCGGGGAGGGAGTCGATTTCGGCCGAGGACACACTGTGTTTTGGCGCCCACCGTGTATGAATCCGGGTGAGAGGCGGTTACGTCATGTTTAGGTGAAATTACAAACCTACCCCTATCGAAACCTATAGAAATATAGCATATAGGCTTTGCGTGGCAGGGATAGGCAGTAGTGATTTCCATCTCGCAGATTTTGGTTTCGGGCGGTTACTGTGACTTTCCCCGCTTCGTTCAAATTTTGCAGAGTGCATGTTTACCGTGCCAACTCAATTCGAATCCCATTTGTATTCTATTTTTTTCAGGTGGGATCCACTTTCAATTGGAATTACATTCTATATACATCATTTTTTATATATACTTTCAAAAGCACAACACCATTTATACCTAAATATGGTTTACAAATGGCATGATCTCAGATTCGTAAGGTTGTATCCATCAATTTGGATTTTCAAATATTTGAAACCACTTTATGTTGAAATCCAATGTATGCATTCCTCGCTAACTGTCTCCAATTAATGTGTGTTTCATGCAGGTTTTTTTTACTTCTCAAACATGTATAATGTGTTTCACACATGCAACATATAGTGTAATCCCGTTTAGACATTAATTGCATATAAACCATGCATTGTTTGTAATTGAAGAATCTATGGGTCACCAATATTGATAAACTACATAACATTACACGTGTGCCCAAATTCAAATGAATATGCATGTTTGATACACCAATTTGCGTTATGATATTATCGATGTCGTGATCTCCAGTTTAAATATTTGAATCCCCTTTAATCCAGATATTCGTCTCATATAGCTATCACTCATGCTTATATAGGACTATCTCTCTGGACCTATACGCGTTCATCGTCTCTCAGGTATCTCTCGTGCTACCTGTATGTCGACAATGATCTTTTATCTTCGTAACACACTGACGGTACTCTCTCCCTCGACCTTCATCACTCTATCTCTCTCTAAGTATATCTCGCTCCCTGCTATGTGTCTCTAACTATTATTCTCCATGTGGAATCTCTCTCTCTCTCACACAAACACAAAACTTTGTCTCCCGGGGTCTCATTTCTCTCTACTATTCCCATGTGTGCCACTCGCACACCCCTCATACAGAGATGTCTTTTGCTCCTTAGATATGAGAACCTATGACTCTTCCTCTTCAATATCTCTTTCTCACACACAAACACAAACTCTGTCTCCCAGGGTCTCATATTTCTCCATTGTTCTCTTGTATGTCGCTCACACACACCCTCTCTCCCTAGAGATAGCTTGCGTTCCCTCATATGTCTCTCTAGCTATCACTCTCGTTGTGAAATATCTTTCTCTCTCGCAGACACAAAACTCCGTCTCTCTGGATCTCATTTCTCTCTGATATCTGTTTGTATGTGACTCACACGCACCCTCTCTCTATCTCTCTCACACCCACACACATAACCCAGCCTTCTGATCCACTATACTCCTATCTCTAATGCACACTAGCTAGCATCTTTATCTTTCTATTTATCTGTTTCTCCATCAACCTTCTTTCTCGCCCTCACTCTTGATTCCTATCACGCACACTACATATGTTTCTCTCTACATGCAGTCAAGTGCCCTCTCACACACATATGTAACTTCACCCTTTGAACGACCCGACGGTCATCTCCAACACCCAAACTAGCGGATGTCCCTCTAGCTAGCATCTCCATCTCTTTATCTATCTGTAGTTTCTCCGTCAACATTTCTTTCTCGCATGGAGTCTTGCTTCCTATCACCCACACTATATATGTCTCTCCATACATATGCATTTATAGGTTGGTCTCTTTTGCACAATCGTTGCGCCTCACTCCCTCTGCTCACCATAGATGCATGCTCCAACCCACGCCACTATCTCTTAAAGACAAAAACACATGCTCAATTGTCGGGACTTCTTCCATGCATTCTCACATGCATGCATATTGTCATACCGATCCATCTCTCCCATGTCATTGATCTTATGACTTATGTCTTCTTTCTTTTATCTCGATCATGCGCGCGTGCACACACACATCCCACGTATACATGTATACCTCTCACACATGCACGTTCAAGGTCTCTATGTCTCAATACGTAGTTAATTACCCTCAGTCCTAACGCCACATCGAATCATTCTCCTCTTTTGTGCACATAACTTCCGCCTGGATGGGTAAAACACGCACTCACACTTAACAATCTCCTTCTAGCTACCCCCCCCCCCGCCTCTCACTCTTCCCCTATATCCCTGAAACTAATAAGACCATCCCTTAGTTTAATTCCCGCCTACATGCACCATTGATATATAGTAGTCTTCCTCAGTGTCTCTCGAACAAACACGTTCTCTCGAAGTCGACTCCTCTCACGCGCACACACCTTCTCTTCCCTCTCTACGGGCATTTTCTCTCTCGCACCCCATCGTTGGTGGCATCTGCCATACACATCACCTCTCTATGATGAAATCCATGGACACTTAAACTATATCCGCCACAGAGGACCCCACGACACACACACACTAAGACTCCATATCTCTCTCTCTCTCACACACACACACACACAAACAAACACACACGCAAGCATGCACGCACACCCCCCCCCCACACACACACACTAAGACTCCATCTCTCTCCCTCTCTCACACACACACATAAACTAAGAATCCATCTCTCTCTCTCTCTCTCTCACACACACACACACACCCCACACACACACTAAGACTCCATCTCTCTCTCTCTCTCACACACACACACACCCCACACACACTCTAAGACTCCATCTCACACACACATGCTCTAGGTGGAGCATTTGTTCCTACCACCCTTCATCCAACCTTACTCGTATGATGAACAATCACCTTTATTTACTTGCATAACATGGACAAATTCCACTTTACTTTAGTAGTCAGCAAACTTATCATCTGTACCCTTATAAAAAATGAGTTGGTGGTGATGGTGTGCCTGCCATCTTGTAATACAGAGCGTATGATCTATATCTGAGGATAGAAAGCAAACTATGATAATTTTACAAAAGATACCCGCACCTCTCTCCACATCATTATCTCCCGCAACCTCATTGCTCAGCAATTAAAAAAGGAATAAGTGTCTGGAACAATCTAGCATGCATGGTGGCCGTTGTCGCCTGCCGGCGTCGTCCATCCCCATGCCTCCGCCCATTCCGACTACCAGTCACCACCACGCTCCACTCCTCCTCGCCTTATCTCTCATCTTTCATTTTTTCGATGACATTCTCGAGATACCAGTTTTCCCATAGAATTCTCGAGATATCATTAGTGTTTACACATGGGATTACTCCTGCATGGGTCAATCACAATAGGTGTTCTATAAAAAAATGCATATTGATGTTCCGTGCAATGCACGAGAATCTTGCTTGTAATTGTATAACGCAAATCACGAGCAGGAAGTGACATTTTTTTGACACGACCACGTTAACATGGCCATGTAAATCACTAGCTAAAGTAAATACCGTTATACTTATATCCCGATGCAAAAGGTTGAGTACATGTCCAAAGAGTAGAGTCGCACACACGCACTCTGTCTCTCAGAATCTCTCTCTCACACACACCAGTTATGTGACGCCCACTTAAGCAGACACGTATGTTACAATTTGTGCACCCGCGGGTACACGTGATGATGTGCATTTATTTAAGCCGGAAGGCGAACCCAAACAGTAGCTGCATTCATTCCCCTCCCGCCGCCTCTTCTCTGGTTGCCGTCGCCCGGTAGCCATGGGCCGGCCGAAGGTAACAACATATGCCATACTCCCGTCGGAGCGGCGCTTTAATATGGAAATTTTAGTGGTCATGCATGCATCTTTTTGTGCTAGCACTCCTATATAAGGGTTGACCGGTCGCTTCCCGCGGACGTGCGCGGGCGGTGGAAGAGGAAGGAGAAGGGAAGCGGGCTGTGGAGTAACGTTTTTTACCACAATTTCCTAGGAAACCGTGTGCAATAATTGAGTAGTTTTGAAAACTACCAGTACTACACCTGAAACAGTTCAAAACCTATACTCCCTTGCCAGCGCGCGCTTCCCGCGTGAAATGGTCAGTGTCGCCCTGGAGCCTCAGTGCCGCATTAATGCCCGGCCAGAGCGTATGCGACCTCTCACGGGCGCCGGCTTTGAAGTGGCGCGACGGCCGAGAGAGCGTCGCTTCCCGGTGCACACGACTGCTTCGTGTCGAGACTGGCCATAGGCCCTGTTTGGATCCATGGGTTAGAGTTAGTTTGAGCTAGTTGGGGCTCAAATAGCCCTAAACTATCCAAGCATGAGGGTTTAAATTGGAGCAAGTTGCACCGAACCCACCAAAAAAAGCTATCCCACCCAAGAGGTGCTAACTGGAGATAGTTCTTATTGGGACCACTGAAAAATCACTTTTCTCTCTCCATGAACTGCATTTATTGTCAATCTAACCCTGTCACCCAAACACCTCTTTGGCTACAGTTAGTTCAGGGCTAGTCATGAGTTAGTCTAACCTCTAGCTAAGTTAGAGTATCAAACATGAGCAGTATAGGACATGCAAGTTTCTCAAAGCATACAGGCAAATTCGTACGTGAAAGGATTTTTAATTTTTGAAAACGGAACATGAAAGGAATTTTTTTTAGAATGCTCTTGGCATGTCGCTAACATGTGATAGTTAACCGACCTCAATAGATGGCAGAAACGCCAGCCCGCCGCACTTTGATAGAGACGAGGAGGGAGAAGCGATATAGGCTACTGGATTACTAGAGATAGGTGTCGCACGGTAGCCAAGAAATATGGTGATAGCGTGGGTTAGCCATGTACTAGTATGATGTAACTACACTGGGCTGCCGTGTTTCGTACTCTTCCAGTCCACTGTGGAGATGATTGGTTAATTTTATATCGCTGAATAATATTAAATATTATGAGTGCAGACGCTCCACCACGAGGTTCTTTGCTCCTTCTCGATCGTCCGGAATCTATGTTCTTCCACTCTATTTTTTACCTGAGCTTTGTTCATCCTTTTGCCAACACGCGAGACATCTAGCATCAAGGTGCACGTGTTATGCAAGGATCGTTCCATCTATATGAAGAACACGTGGGACTGGAACTACGAGACGAACATGTACCCAGGAGTGGACGTACGAACCTGAGTAATGTAGCGCAGTAAGTGAAGTAGAAAGGCACAAATGGTATGAACATGCATGGCATATAGGATGTGTTTGGTTGCGTTCTCGTCTCAGCATAGTTTTTCCCTCTTCATGCATGCCCAACTCAACACCCCTCTTCATGCATGCTCTCTTCATGCATGCTTCTAGTGTATTTGTGCTAAACTAGTGTGGACTCATGCACCCTCCATACACTCTACCGAACACCCAAAAGTAGGTCGAGAAGGGAACTCTTGGGCGACATTTGTCTCTTACTACGTACTACCACTAAATGTTGTACGTGCAATGCACGATGATGTTATGGAGTACGTGCCTAAGTACTCTACTACTACTATATTAGTTGGAGGCACATATTTAACTTTTATATTTGTTTACGTGTATGCCCCGAGACCTTCCAACTAGACGTGTCTTTGTCTCCAGGTTGCATTTTGTATCGTTCATACCACTAAGTACTACTACGTGTGGTCTCCGACCCAGAAGTGGAAGAAGTGGAGACGCTCTACCACGTTGTATTTTTTACGCTGGGCTCTACCACGCTGTTCATGTCCCACTCCTTTCGCTGACGTGTGGGACATCCAGCACATGCCGTGTTTGGCACCCTTCATCGTAAGAGTTGAAACGCTAGCATTCACCAGAAATAAAAAATAAATAAATCGGCAGTGATACTATTTTTTTGCGAACCAATCAGCAGTGATACTATACAATGCGGTTTCCTTGCTCCTCGATATCGGAAAGAATACTACTTCCATTCGCCAACATGTGGGACGTCGACCATCCTGGTCCACTTGCCATGCACGCAGAACTCCAAGGGAGTCACCCAGGTCGTCGCGTCGTAGTAACAATGACTAATGAGCCACCAAATCATAGGCCCACTTCCCACTTTGAAGTTGCTTGGACGAAGGAACCATCATGACTTCGTTGAATTCCGCTTCTTGAAGAAAACTACTGTACTAGCAGTACTGCTAGCTACAGTAGTTGCTACAACAGAGGCCTCCTTTCGTTCATAGGATAGGAATATGAAAATCATAGGAAGTGAGATGACATGCATCTCAATTCCTATAGAGAAAGAGATGCCATTTGATGCTTAGGATAGGAATTTTTCCATTAAGTCTAGGCCAATGTACTGGTAATTTGCTCTAAAAACTACAGTAGTAACTAGTAGTACTGGTACATGCTCGTACTTAGACACACACACACACTAACTACTAGTACTACTACTTCTCACATGCTGGCCAGACGCTGTCGTTCTCCTTCCCGGCTTTGTCGGCGACACCCCACCGTGCTTGGATCTCAGTCGACCTCTCCGCAGCAGCGCGTGCGTCCTTTTCTTTCTTGCGGCGGCGGGCCTCTCTTTTCTTGAGTGCTTTCTGACTTTTCCGCTCCCTCTGTGTGGCTTTGGCCGCCTCTTGCTCTACCACCCATTTGGCCTTGGCATCTTCAAATTCCTCCCACATAGTTGTGAGGTCGCGAGCGGCGCTGAACTCGGCATGGCGGGATGCCATCGCTTCCCTACCATTTTGTGTGCGGTCGTGGGCGGCGAGGAACTCGGCGCGGCGAGATGCCATCGCTGCCTTACCGGTTAGTATGCGGCACGGTGGCATGAACGACGCTTGGTGAGAGCTCTGGGGTGGAGTGGCCGGACAACCGTATAGTGCATTGGTTTGTCAAGAGCTCAAGGACAGAAGACGAAGCAAATTTGGATTCCCCTTCAATCCTGGTCATTTATTACCGAGTAAAATGCATTGGCGGTCCATCGAACTTGTCTTGATAGCTCACTTTGATCATTGTATGGTGATTATACTGTCACTGGCTCAGTGTATAGCTCCGTATTTGTCTGGTTGACCAGTCAAACAGTCCGCATGCGCCTCATCAGCTCGTGTTCTTTATCTATCTATGCGGGCCTACCTGTCAATGGAGAAAGAAATACTGTCAAAACCAAAAGTATGCTAGAGTCCGGACCGCTTCCGGAGCCCGCTCTCACCGCCCTGGCCCCTCAAGACGCCAGCTGCCCACCACATGCATGCATATCAAGTAGTACTCCTTATGTGGAGGAGAGAGAGGCATTGACAAAGTCAAGGAGTGGGCTCTGCAAGAGCCCGTCTCTACACGTGCTCCTAGGTATAAAAAAATAATTCTAAAAAAAGGCATAAAAAAATTGTGTCTTAAAAAAAGAAAGGTAAAAACATTTGAGAGGAAATAGATAGAGAGAAAGTGAGAAAAAGTTGTAATCTGGGCATTACATGAGGAAGGAGGGAGTGGTGCACATGCCAAGTTCACTAGGCTGCCGTGTTTCACACTCCTCCATCATAACAGTGGAGACAATAGCTTTCATAAAAAATAAACAATGAATACTCGTTTCTCGTCCTCTATATCAGAAAGAATACTTTAATTCGCCGACATGTGGCACGCCGACCATCCTGGTCCACCTGCCATGCACAAAATTATCCTGGTCTACCCCGGTCGTATCGCAGGTGAGGGAGTCCTGGATTAGGGGGTCCTCGGACAGCCGGACTATATCCTTTGGCCGGACTCCTAGACTATGAAGATACAAGATTGAAGACTTTGTCCCGTGTCCGGAAGGGACTTTCCTTGGCGTGGAAGGCAAGCTTGGCGATACGGATATGTAGATCTCCTACCATTGTAACCGACTCTGTGTAACCCTAGCCCCCTCTGGTGTCTATATAAACCGGAGGGTTTAGTCCGTAGGACCAAGAACAACAATCATACCATAGGCTAGCTTCTAGGGTTTAGCCTCCTTGATCTCGTGGTAGATCTACTCTTGTACTACCCATATCATCAATATTAATCAAGCAGGAGTAGGCTTTTACCTCCATCGAGAGGGCCCGAACCTGGGTAAAAACATCGTATCCCTTGTCTCCTGTTACCATCCGCCTAGACGCACAGTTCGGGACCCCTACCCGAGATCCGCCGGTTTTGACACCGACATTGGTGCTTTCATTGAGAGTTCCTCTATGCCGTCGCCATCAGGAAGGATGCCTCATCCCGTCTTTAAAGACAGCACCGTTGCTAAGGGAGCTTTTGCTATCGGCCAAACTCTCCGGCTAGGCGATTTTCTTATGACCGCATGTTCGGCTGCTGCGCCGACAATGACCTCTTGGGTCATCAAAGGCAATCTTCATGTCAGCTCGAAACTCGTCGAGCAGTTAGATCCAATGGAGGTCTCCTCCATAAACGAGCTCTTGGATCGCATCGCCACCCTGGGAGTCGCTACGGATTACGACCAGATTGGGCCTAAACCCGATCTGAGAGAGATTAACTCTCCCTAGGTCACCCATCACGTTGCCGTGGTAGAGGGACAGTGCGGCGACCCTTCATCTATATTAAGGACTAGCTACGTCCGGATTCCCAATCCCTCCAAGACGGATATCCATGAAGGGGAGGACATCACTCAAGACCTGAACTTAGAGTCAGGCGACGGGCTAGATTCATTGGACAACATCCAAGAATCCAAACTTTCGAGTTCAAAAAATCCTTGGCCTCTGAGTCTCAGATTGGGTGAGGTTTTGGATTTAATTCCACCCACCCACCCGAACATACGCGATCTATCCCAAATTAGGCAAAAGCCCGAAGAAACAGTACATCATTACTGGGCCAGATTCCTCCTGGTTATGAATAGGATCAAGGACTGCCGCGAGAAAGACGCAATATCATTCTTCTGCAATAATTGCACGGACAAGAGAATCCTCAACGCCATAAGTCGCAGTGATATTACACGCTTCGTTGACTTGGCGTCCATAGTACGAAAGTACTGTGCGATGGAAAGCGCCTGGAAAACCGAAATAAAATTTTGGGACAATCCGGCCCTGAATACAAACCCAGTCCGAAATAAAAGGGTGCATCTTCGCCAGACACCCAGGTTAAACACCAAAAAGCAAAAACCCTCTACAGGGCATGGAACCGTACTGGAAGGATGGCTTAATGGACCATGTAAAATTCACAGTACAGAGGGCGCCACACCAACTCACAGCCTTAGAGCATGTTGGATACTCCGGCAGGTGGCCAAAATTGGCGAAGATCTTCTAATTCCGGAGCCCACAGAAAGCCACCCCAGGGATACCGGTAAGGTATTAACAGTCTTCGAGACTTTCGCATCAAATAATATGCGAAAAAGAACACTCCGCAGCCTTGCCGAAGTCTACCAAGTAGCAACAATAAACCCATGGAGTGACACGGCTATTACTTTTAATGCCAGTGATGAACCTAAATTCCGAACAGCTCGAGCACCAGCCGCATTGGTCGTCAATCCAATAGTGGACGACTTTCGCCTTACCAAGGTACTCATGGATGGAGGCAGCGGATTGAACCTCATTGATGAGGAAACCCTTCAAAAAATGGAAATAGACTGGAACCGCATTGAGCGAAGCAGCACAACCTTTAGAGGAATAATCCCGAGTCAGGAAGCGCGTTGTACAGGA
Source organism: Triticum aestivum (assembly GCF_018294505.1). Lineage (NCBI taxonomy): Eukaryota > Viridiplantae > Streptophyta > Magnoliopsida > Poales > Poaceae > Triticum > Triticum aestivum. The sequence continues at coordinate 574,518,805 of NC_057806.1, forward strand.
AAAATCACACTAGATGTGGTGTTTGGCATGCCGGATAATTACAGGTCCGAAGAGGTCACGTTCCAAGTGGCCCCGTTCAGTAGCGGATACCACGCTCTGCTAGGGCGGGAAGTGTTTACAATCTTCCAAGCAATACCCCATTACAGGTACATGAAGCTCAAGATGCCCGGGCCGAACGGAATCATCACTCTCGCTAGTGATCCGGACATAGCACTTCGCGCCAAAAATAAGACAGCCGCACTGGCCCTTGAGGCACTATCCGAAGCCCTAGCGGCTGAGGAGCTGACTGCGCTGCGCTCCACGGTGAACAGGGACGATGTGATACTCGACAAAAGATCCAAGTCCACCTCCTTTCAACCAGCGGACGAAATAGTCAAATTCCAGGTCCATCCAATGGACCCCAATAAAACAGCTTCCATCGGGGCACAATTAAACCCTGATGTAGACGTCGCACTGCGAGAGTTCCTACGTGAGAACAGGGACATTTTCGCCTGGCACCCTTCAGACATGCCAGGAATCCCACGCAGGCTGGCCGAACACAGCTTAAATATCCTAAAAGGATTCAAACCTGTCAAACAGGCTCGTTGGCGTTTTTCCGAACCTAAGAGACGGGCCATGGGAGAGGAGCTAGCCAAGCTATTAGAGGTTGGATTCATCAGAGATATAAAACATCTGGACTGGCTAGCAGACCTGGTGATGGTACCAAAGAAGGACAAATCCTGGCGCCTGTGCGTTGATTTTAAAGACCTTAACAAGGCTTGCCCAAAGGATCCCTTCCCCCTCCCCCGCATCGATCAAATTATCGACGCTACCGCAGGACACGATTTGTTGTGTTTCCTTGATGCATATTCCAGCTACCATCAAATCAAGATGGTAGAGTCAGACCAAGCCGCAACGGCATTCATCACACCATACGGCCCATTCTGCTTCAACACAATGCCCTTCGGGCTAAAAAACGCCGGCGCAACATATCAGCGCATGATTCAGACATGTCTGGGAAACCGGATAGGCAAAATAGTGGAGGCATACGTAGATGACGTGGTCGTTAAAACAAGACATGTCGAATCTCTAGTAGACGACTTGAGGCTCACATTTGATAACCTCCGAACATACGACATCAAGCTCAACCCGGAAAATGTGTTTTCGGCGTTCCAGCCGGAAAGCTCTTGGGCTTCATTGTATCCGGCAGAGGAATTGAAGCAAATCCGGTCAAGATCCGAGCCCTGTCACAATTGGATATCCCAAAGGACCTCAAACAAATACAAAAATTAACCGGATGCGTAGTGGCTCTAAGCCGCTTTATCTCCCGCTTGGGAGAAAAGGCACTACCCCTTTACCGCCTCCTTCGGTGCACCGAACACTTCGAGTGGACGGACGCAGCCACGGCTGGACTTGACGAAATAAAAGCCATATTGGCAACAAACCCAGTCCTGGCCGCGCCAAACATTGGCGAACCAATGCTATTATACATTGCAGCAACCCATCAGGTTGTGAGCGTAGTGCTCGTCGTCGAACGAGAAACGGACGGACACAAATTCCCCCTTCAAAAGCCGGTCTATTATGTGTCCACTGTCCTCACTCCGTGCAAATCACGGTACCCGCATTATCAAAAGATTGCGTAAGCGGTGTTCATGGCATCCCGGAAGCTGCGACACTACTTCCAAGAGTGTTCAATAATAGTAGCCTTGGAAGTACCACTCAACAATATTATAAACAACCGCGATGCGACGGGCCGGATTGCAAAATGGGCCATTGAGCTCCTCCCGTTTGACATAACTTATAAGCCACGGCGAGCTATCAAGTCGCAAGTTTTGGCCGACTTCGTCGCAGAATGGACGGAGGCCGAACTCCCTAAAGAGTACGACACATATTCAAACTGGATCATGCACTTCGACGGCTCCAAAATGTTGGCCGGTCTAGGGGCTGGCGTCGTTCTGACATCCCCCACAGGAGACACAGTTCAATACGTACTCCAGATTATGTACACAGACTCCAACAATGCAGCCGAATATGAGGCCCTTTTACATGGTCTCCGGATGGCAGTATCCATGGGCATTCAACGCCTAGAGGTATGCGGGGATTCGAACCTTGCGATATCCCAAATAAATGGAGACTTCGATGCCAAGGATCCAAAAATGGCAGCTTACTGCAACGCCGTCTGAAAAATGTCAGCTCGGTTCGAAGGGCTCGAATTTCACCATATAGCCCAGGAAAATAATTAGGCGGCGGATGTCCTGGCATGCATCGGCGCAAAACGCGATGCAGTCCCCCCCCCCCCAACATCTTCTTGGAAAGGCTATTCAAGCCATCCGTAGTATGGGAAGGGGAACCCGGCAATAACAGCCCGGACTCAACTGCACTGCCCAACACCGAACAATCTGACATATTTGGAGGCTCTACCAATGAAATCACACCTTCAGCCCACGTAATAATGGCCGTCATCGCCCCGTGGACAGAACCATTCCTAGCCAACCTTGCTAGGTAGGAACTCCCAGAGGACCGAAACGAGGCACGCTGCATAGTGCGGCGATCTAAAGCCTATAAAGTCCATGAGAGAGAGCTTTATAAGAAAAGCACTACCAGAATCCTTCAAAGGTGCATCTCCGAAGAGGAAGGGCGGAACCTTCTGGCTGAAATTCATGCCGGACTAGGTGGTCATCACGCTGCAGCTCGGTCCCTTGTAAGCAAGGCTTTCCGTACAGGCTTTTACTGGCCGACGGCCCGGGCAGACGCACAGGACTTAGTCCAACGATGCGTCGGTTGCCAGCTTTTTGCAAACCAAAGCCATATGTCACCCACCACCCTCCAAACTATCCCCATCACTTGGCCCTTCGTGGTCTGGGGGCTTGACATGGTTGGACCCCTTAAAGGCAGAACCCACAAGAAAAAATACTTACTGGTCATGGTGGATAAGTTCACCAAATGGATAGAAGCCAAGCCTGTTAAGATGGCCGAATCTGGACCGGTGCTAGACTTTATATCCGGGGTCGTACACCGTTACGGCGTCCCCCACAGCATCATCACTGATAATGGCACGAACTTTACGGCCGATGAGGTAAAACTTTGGTGCAAAAACATGGGCATCAAGCTCGATTATGCTTCCGTCTATCACCCACAAACTAACAGTCAGGTCGAACGTGCAAATGGTCTTATCATGAGCGGCATCAAACCCAGATTAGTGCGGTCCCTTAATGAATCTAATACGCACTGGGTAGAGGAGCTAGACTCCGTACTCTGGGGGCTGCGGACCACGCCGAATTGCACCACCGGATACACACCATTCTTCATGGTGTACGGCGCAGAGGCAGTTTTGCCCTGCGACATAATTCATGACTCACCTCGAGTGCGCATGTACGAAGAAAGAGAAGCCGAGCTCGATCGGCAGGACAGTTTGGACGCCTTGGAGGAGGAGCGTGACGTGGCAAAAGCCCGTTCCGCATTCTATCAACAGCAGGCTCGAAGATATCAAAGCAGAGAAGTATGGGCCAAAAATTACAACATTGGCGAATTAGTTCTACGCCTGCCAGACAAGAAAAAGGACAAACACAAGCCCAAGTGGGAAGGTCCCTTCATAATTGACCAAGTCCCGACTGGTGGAGCGTACCGCCTGCGAGATGCATCGGATAACTGACTCGAGCCGAACCCATGGAACGTAGCACGTCTCCGAAGATTCTATGCATAGCACCGGACTCTGTGTTCGTCTCCTTCCTCTGTCCATTTTTTATACTGTCTGTCTTACATCTCTCTCGTTCTCCCCCTCCTTTCTCTTATAGCCTTTAAAGGCTCATCAAGTGATGCGCTATCCGCGCTCATTAAACCCGGGGGCTTCTTTAAACAGAAGCTTATTTATACGGGCTTCATGCCCAACACATGTGTCACACTTCCGCATGTACCTTTTATTCACCATTATATGCATCAATATGACTTAAGTTTTGGCCAAGCTGGGTTGCCTGGCTCCTGTGCTTACCCCTACGTTCCCAATTATTCGGCTAGGTGGTAAAGGGAGCACCTCTGCGATTGTTACTGCCGGGTCAGCCGGATGTGTACCTCAGACTGGGTGAAGCCGAAAGCTAGCGTTCTTAAGGGAATATTCGGTCGGTGAACTAAAGATGATTTTTCGCTTATTTATTTATGCACCCCCAGATGCTTTCCTGCAATTCTTTTCGCAGAATGGACATGCACTTTAGGGCATGCCTCCCAGGGAAAGGAACCCCTAACGGAACTATTCTCCCTGGAAGATGTTTCTTACTAACCATGTAATATAACATAACTAGTTGGGCACTTGTCTGTTCAAGCACTAATGACCCCTACGCCTGGTCTCCATGCATACCCTGGTTCTTATATAACCGCAAGGGTATTCGGACACACTCTGGACCGTCAGGTCCCGAGGTTGAAGCGAAAAGGTCGGCCATGACAAACGATCTACAATCCGGCTAGAAGGCATTACACATGTCAATTAAAATTACATAGTCAATCTGACTGATTGTATTCCTCTTCAATACCATCTAATATGCTGTCTAGTTTACAGTCCTGTTGGGAATACTTTGTGGCCAGTGCTACTTGGCCATATACTAAGCTCACAGGGATCTCCTTCCAATCGGGCCCCACAGGTCCGACCTCGTCCATGTGGTTTGGGTCAGCCTTCGTGTACCGCGTCTTCACAATGGCCCAGGCCTCCCTGGCGCCTTGACGGCAGGCCGATATCTTCCACAAATAGAAGTGCCGCCGCGCTTCCTTCAGCTTCTCTGCAAGCTCTCCAAGGCCCTCGGGCATGGAGACGGATGGCCACAAGGCCTGGGCAACGCCTTGCATCACCTGCCGAACTCGCTCGTGCAGTTGTGAGAGCTCGGGAAGAAGGTCACCCGTAGAACCGGGCATCTCCTCTACAGGACGACCTGTTAGCATACCTACAGACATTACTCTATTAGTCGACTTCCTTGCCGCACTCTTTTTTTTCAAAGGTTCGTTCAAGCACTTACTAAATATGCCGCGTTGAAGCCGCTGATTCTCCTTAACGGAGTCCGACAGCTGGGCACGAACATCTTTCAGTTCAACACCTAGCTTGGTGTTGGCATCTTGGAGATCGTTCTTCTCCCGCCTCACCTTTGTCAGCACGCTCTCACCAGCCTTTAGCTGGCGTAGGAGTTGTTGCTTTTCCGGATCTAATCCGGCGCCATCTGCAATTTCATTTGTCAGATTTGCACACACGCCGCACTTCACAAAATACTTATCATTTTGAAGCACATGTTACCAGAGGGGGTCTCCTTGGGCTCCCCTGTCGCGGCTAGTGCGGCCTCAAGTTGGGCTTTGCACTCTTCTAGCTCCTGGGACAGTTGGGTATTCTTTTCCGCAAGAACCTGCATTATAAATGATCCTTAAATCAGTTCTTCTAACTGTTTCAAGTCTCGGGGGCTACTGATATATATAACCATTAAATTTTCTCACCCGTATGTCTTTTACATATTGCTCCGTGGCTCTGGCTAGACCATTTTGAGCGGCACGGAGATACGCATCTCCCGAATTGAAGGCGTCCAATGCCTCTTGGGAGAAACAAGCGTCGCGAAGAACTGTCCGGTGACGCCTGTGGTTCATGGCACTCTCCACCTCGGAATTGGTGGCAGACAGCCTGTCCGCATCCTCTGTCGGAGGAGCGTCTGGTGCGCGCCTCATGTTCGCCTCCGCCTCCGGACCAAGCTTTGGAGCTTGGCTGGTGGAGGCGCGATTCGCAGCCTCTTCGGATATAGTCCGGCGAGGTCTTTTTTTCCTGAAAAGAGCACGAGTGTTAATATGCCTTGAAGGAATAACACCTTGGAATAAGAGGGCGCGCTATACCTTTGCGTCGGCGCCTCAGTCCGGACTGCAATTCTTTTCATCGCACGGGGCCCTGCAGCCCCTCGTTGGCTAGTCGCCGCAGGCTCGGCCTCCCGTCTCAAGAACCTCCCCTGCAAAACACGGTTGTTGTAAGGAAACTGAAAACACGCGAGGGTGGATCCCTTTTCGAGGTGCTGGGACTCCGGTCTCAGTTACCTGGGAGGCCGGGAGTAGTCCTGGGTAATCGGCCGTAATGTCCACCAAGGCATTGTCCTTGCTCAGTTGATAAAACACCCCATCAATCAGCTCCACAGATAAGTCTGGATCCTCTTTGGAGGCCGGATCGAGGGACCGTTCTGGATCCTCGGGCTGTGGGGGCGGGCTATTTATTTCCTTTACTTCCTGGCGCAGTTCCTGCGTTAAAGTCGTTAGACTATATTTTAATGATGGGAATATAAAATGGATGGGCAAGTAAAATTGTCCGCTTACCCAACTTGGAGGATTGTACATAGTAAATCCACCCTGTGGGTTGACGCGGAGAAATTCCTCCTCTTCTCCCTTGTACAAAGCGGACAAGATCTTTATAAGAGCGGCGGCCGAGTCCGGCCCCTTACGGCCGTGACAGGTGGCGTCATCCTCCCCGTTGAAGTCCCACATGGGGTGGCCTCAATACTGAAGCGGTTGCACCCCCCGCATGATGCATGCGGCCATGACTCCGATCATGGTTAGTCCGGAATGAGCTAATAATCTTATCCGGCCCATCAGGTAAAGGACGTCCTTGTCACTTTCTCTCTGAGGGCTCCGTGGGCGCCAGCTTAGGCGTTTCTTCAGGGGAGCACTGTTGAACTCAGGGAGGCCGATCCGAACAGGATCCGGCAACGGGACATCCTCTATATAAAACCATTCCGAAGGCCAGTCCTCGGATGCCTTCTTTGGGGTTCCGGATAGATATCCGGTCCCGGCGATGTGCCACACTTCGGCTCCGCCCACTTGATATATTGACCCCTCCTGAGAACGGGACACAAGGCAGAATAGCCTCTTCCACAGCGCAAAATGAGCCTCAACACCCAAAAACAGCTTGCAAAGGGCTACGAAGCCCGCAATATGCAATATGGAGGCATGCGTGAGGTTGTGCAGCTGGAGGCCATAGAACTCCAGGAGCCCCCGGAGAACTGGATGAATTGGAAATCCGAGCCCTCTTATTAAATAAGGGACAAGGCATACCCGCTCTCCTTTGGAGGGATTGGGGGTGCTCTCGGCTTGCTCTCCGCCATTATAGGTGGCAAGTCCGGCTTGAACCGGGACCATATAGGCTGGGGGGAGAAATCCCTTGGTCTGAAGCGACACTAGCTCGCTGTGCGGGATGGAGCATCTCTCCCAATCTCCAGGCTGAGGGCTGGAAGGGCGAGAGGAGGAGCTGTGGCGGCTAGCCATGGTGGAATGGACCTTTGTCGGATGCGCTCTGATGAATACTCGCGGAGGGGAGAAGATGTGGTTTGGATCTAAATCCTCGTCCCTTTAAATAGGCGGCTCATTTACGCAGCTAGGGGTGTGAATGTAAAAACACCCAGACTTTTCGTATTCGTTTGACACATGGAAGACGGCCATTATTGGGCGTAGAAGCCAAGGAGCGCTACATTTACAAGAAACTGAACATTATTCAACAGGTACACGGAATTTGGAGGAGAACCCGCCTTGCAATGCCGAAGACAATTTGCACGCCGGACTCGTCGTCATTGAAGCCTGGTTCGGGGGCTACTGAGGGAGTCCTGGATTAGGGGGTCCTCGTACAGCCGGACTATATCCTTTGGCCGGACTCCTGGACTATGAAGATACAAGATTGAAGACTTTGTCCCGTGTCCGGAAGGGACTTTCCTTGGTGTGGAAGGCAAGCTTGGCGATACGGATATGTAGATCTCCTACCATTGTAACCGACTCTGTGTAACCCTAGCCCCCTCCGGTGTCTATATAAACCGGAGGGTTTAGTCCATAGGACCAAGAACAACAATCATACCATAGGCTAGCTTCTAGGGTTTAGCCTCCTTGATCTCGTGGTAGATCTACTCTTGTACTACCCATATCATCAATATTAATCAAGCAGGAGTAGGGTTTTACCTCCATCGAGAGAGCCCGAACCTAGGTAAAAACATCGTGTCCCTTGTCTCCTGTTACCATCCGCCTAGACGCACAGTTCGGGACCCCCTACCCGAGATCCGCCGGTTTTGACACCGACAGCAGGCCCAACCTTTCCCACTGTAAGTTGTTCGGATGAAGGAACCATCATGACTTCGTTGAATTCCGCTTCTTCAAGAAAACTTACTGTACCCGCAATACTGCTACCACACGCGAAGACTGGACGGCACTGTACCACGTCATATCACTGAAACCCACTAGGCCAAACTAGCCCGCCTAGGTCATCTATTTTGGAACAGAGGGAGTACGTCTCTGCACTGCTATGATTTTGTGTTGCACGTCATATCACTGAAACCCACTAGGCCAAACTAGCCCGCCTAGGTCATCTATCGCTAAGCCTAAAATTTTAGGAGCTAGGTCTATTGGTCGATCGACGAGGGATAAGTATAAGCGTCCACGAGCTCATCAGCCCCAACGTTTCTCTTCGGTGAGTGTTTTGCAAGTACTATAGCTCGCACAGTAGCTAGCCTACTAACACCAAGAATCATCAAACAAGCCCTGCTAATATGATAAACAGTTCAAACTTACATCTAATCATGCCATATATTACATCAAAAGCTGGTGAGGATACATCTGTTTCCATAACTCGGAGAGGGTTCGCATGATTCACTATCAAACAAAAGTAGCAAGATCCGCCCACACAAGACGGTGCACTAGCCTAAGATGGTTTGATAACATGCATCGTTCTGGTAATTAAACACAGGGCAATGCAAACTACCCTGAAGGATTAGCGCGACCAACTATTTCTTGTCATCAATCTCTCGGGCAATGACCACAGCACGGACAGCGGCATGGGAATCGATTTCTGGGGTGATGTCTGCAGGACTGACCGCGACATCGGAATCGATCTCTGGGGCGATGTCCACAGGATGGATAGCGGCATCAGAATCGATCTCCGGGGCGATGCCAATAGGACGGGCCACGACATCAGAATCATCAAGGACGTCCACCGGCACCTGCACAACCCTAACATATTAGCAAGCACATTGCAAATAATCAAAAACCACAACTATGGTAATAAGCCATTATTTTTTACCTTGTGCAGCTCACCGGGGGATCTCATCCCTCCGGGGGCTATCTCCTCGTCCTCAATGGGGGCCATCACCTTGCTAGGGGAATACTGCTTCTCAACAACGACTATCTCCTCAAACTCGGTCTTGAGCCTAACATAGGTGGCAATCAGAGTTCCTGGGGTAGGCACGGTGGGGCCATTGCTATTCTTCCAACTTTCTTTGACGAGTTCGTCCGCCAACGTCCTCAACTCTTGGGCCAGTGCTTGTTTCTTGGAGTTCTTCGTCTCCATGGGTTGGCCCGCCAACATGGTCAACTCGTTGGTCGGTGCTTGCTTCCTGGAGATCGCTGTCTGGTTGTCCGCCGGCAACTCTTTGCCTAGTGCTCCAGGATCCATCAATGAACTGACAAACAAAAAGCAATCGAAAGGAAACCACAATCGCATTGAAAATGGGAAAAGAATAGGATGTGAGAATCGGTCGGTGCTTCGCAAAAAGAAGATTCTTGGAATGAAAATATAGCAGCATAACTGATTCGCCCACCTTTCCTTCGTTGGTACAGAAGAAAAATGGCAGAAGTGAGTAGCCTGGAGTGAGGTTTTCTTCAAGAAAGGGAAGAAAGGGCTTGAATGAGCGTTCCAGTGAAATGATGTTTGCTTCGTCCAGTCCAACTTGGAGGCCACCTTACCACTGCTGGTAAAGGTGTGGGTTTTGTGATATGACGGGTCATGACGGCCACACTGGGGTGACAGGTGAGTCTCGACTGTAGCACCTCGCTGTGATTTGGTGGATGGCACGCGGGCCCGGATGCTTTGAAATGTCCCGCATGTAGATAGAGCGGCTAGTCATATACTAGGAGTGCTCAATATTGTGCACCGCGACCAAGGCGGAGAGGAAAACGAGAGAACTATGTAATTAATGCATGAGTTTAATTAGGGTAGTTTTGTAAAGTATGAGATACATTTCTCCAATCGCAAAATTCCTTGGTTCATGAGATTTGAGATTTGAGCCCTATAAACCGGAAGGGAGGGAGTACTGCACACGGTGTAGTCTAGTCACTTGTTGAAATCTCTAGAAAGGCAAATACTCCTTTCCGGTTTACAGGGCTATACTACTCCCTCCGTCTAGGTGTGTAAGTCATCTTATGAAAACCAAATACGTAGTCCCAAAACACTTAGGCGCGGTGCATTAACTTCTACCTTGTTTCTTGTTTCTTGACATATCAACCAATAAGAGATGAGAGGTGTGCATGCTTTTAATGACTTGCAATGGCTAGTTCATTGCATGCAATGCTATTAATTAGCAAATAAACATTGGTGACCCCAGGAGGAAACGGTGCTAAGCGCGTGGACCTATGTAGAATGAGTATCAACCAATGGATAATGGAGTTTAATTGTTAAACAATAGCAATTTTGTCTCATGCAAGAGCCTGGCTAGTACTCCAAGGAACCGCACCATGCGAGCGTTCACAACTGCCATGTTCGGGTTGCGCTTGGCTCTTCGCCTCTTCAAGAAGACGAACAATGATGTTACTCCTACTTCTACAGTATCGAATCCACTACTGCATGTCTGTCCACCTCGTGCGGGAGGGATAGCGTGCAGCGAAAGCTTCTACTTACTGCTCCTGCCTTTGCGTCTATGACTGGTAGGCCCAATAGGTGGTTGGCCCTCCTGTCATGCAGCCAATGGCAGGTGCAGTTAAGGCACCGGAGCTCAGTCCGCGAGGTAGAGGGTGTTGTAGTAATCAAATTTCTCAGTCTTGTACGAGTTGATGAAGATAGGGGTTGCTTGCTTGGTAGGGTTGCTTGCTAGGGTTGCTCACTACGTATATATAGGCCACAGCCTTCGCGCTTGCTTGCTAGGGTTGCTCTATTCACACACTCTCATCCTCTCCAGATCTAAACAAGATAGGGGTAGTAACACTGTCTTTCTCCCTTCAAAAAACACTGCTTTCTATCCTCACCGCTGGTTACAGATCCGGACGTATCCCCCTCTGCCGGTGAAGGGGAGGAGGGGCAGCATTTAGGCCGTCGTGATAGCGAGGGAGGAGACCCATTGACAGCCGCACCGTTATCTCTGGCCGAGCGCCGGCGCGGGAGGTCCTTCGATCCCTTCGTCGTTGCCTGTGGGCGGATCCGGCCTCCCGCCGCCCACCTATCCACATCCCGACGACCTTCAGGTATATCTTCATTTGAAACCGCCTTAGCTCTACTTCCCCAGCTCGCTACATCGCTGCATGTGCATCATTTTCTACCTCTCATCCCCTCTCGATCGGATGGTCCAACGTCACATTTTTTTTCTTCTATTGTTAGATGTAAAGCTACTTCATGGAGTCGAATCTTGTACTACTTGGTTCAAACAAGAAATAAAGTGGGGGTGGGGGAATTTAGTATGTACATCGGACTTGGTACAAACAGGAAGGAAGGGGGTGAAAGTAGTACAGACTGGTCATCCAACCGGTCTCTTGGTCGAAAAGGGAAATACAGGGGTAACGCTGTACATAGTGGTATGACCAGGACTAGATTTGCTATCCACACATAGGAGTAGGTGTCTAGAGTGAACAAAAATGGGACCAACCCAGATATGTTTCTTGGATGTTTGTTTCTCGGGGCAACAAACTATGAATCACCACTTTATGCCCCTGTTTACGTACATGGTGCTGGACTGCTGGTGCACCCACTGTCCCATGCCCTTATACCAAATATTTAGGCTCTGTTCGGAATAAAGGGGCAGAAAACATAGGTCTTGATGAAAATAGAGTAATAGGAAAGGAATGTAGGTTAAAACTATGGAACAGCGAACCGGAGGAAACTCTCAAGAGAATGTGTTCGGATGGACTACGAAATGTACATATTTGTTTTTTAGAGTAGCATGCTTGGCAGTATGAGATGCTATTTGTTTATTCAGCTGCACAGTGACTACTCTTGTCCTCACCTCACGTACCACACATAGGTTGATTTTTTTATTCCGGCAACACAGCACAACAACCTGTCTAACGCATGGCAGCGAGCGCCTGCCTCGGGCTTCTGCCCAAAAAATGAGCAGCGCGTGGATGTTTCTAATCCTATGGAATCAGTACTACCATCCCAGCTTTCCTATGAAACACTATTCACCTTTCCCATGTTCTGAACGGTTGGAAGGGAAAGAATACCGTAGGAATTGTGTTCCTACGAAAATCCTGCACCAAACCTGTGAACCGAACGCAACCTTAGCTGTTCTTAATCTAATGTCCCTGGTAAAAATGAAGCCATGCCACTATTATAAGCCATGACAAGTTTAGCCAAATGTTTTTGCCTGTAATTGTTTGAGACTCTGACTATTTCCTCTATGCCTTTTTGTGCAAACAGGGATATCCAATTCACCTGGTTGCTGTTGTGACCTTTTGGTGCACTGCACAAAAATCTTCTTAAAAGAAGTGACTTTTGTGATGTTTAACTAGAATGTCAGAATGGAACAGTTGGTTCATTTTGGTGGAACTGCACAAAGAGAGATCTGTGTTCCAATCCTCATCATCCATATTGGCGCCATAACCTTCCTTTAGGTAAGAATGATATTTAATGCATGTGTTCATCTCTATTTTCCGACTGCCATGAGAAAATAATGCTGTTTTTTACTAGCACACTTGTACTCCCTCACTGACAAAACCAATTCTGAATTAGAAGGCCAATCATGTACTTGGTTTCACCAACTGGTGAGGTGAAAGAGAAACAAAGCATGAAGAGGAAGAAGAAGAAGAATAAACAGTGCCAAGGCGATCTTACTAAAGCTAGAGGCCTCAGTCGAGGCCATTCAAGGGCTCCGGCAACGACTACCTTACATGTGAGACGATCCTCCAGGGAGCCCTTCCACTTCTGCTGTCTCACTTAATTAATTAGGAGTACTTAAGTACCACTAATTTATTACTGCCTAATTTTCCTGTTGGAGTTAAACAAATCTTTAGTAGGACCCTATGCTGAATCATGTACGTGTGTATGTTTCTCTATGGAGGTGGATCATGTGGTGGAGCAGGGAGGGAATATTATTAGTGTCATGACATAATAGTGCTATTGTTTTGCATGTCAATTTATTGCCATTGGTTCAATGAGGCAATGTTTTGTGTATTGTCCATCATGAATTTGATGCTACTGGTTGAGTAATATGCTAATGTCTTCCTATCCTTTCTCACTAAGCTAATGAAGGTTTCACCTTGTTCCTACTTGTGCAAATAGGGATCATGTTATGACAATCATACATTAAATGGAACTACACAAGACAATACAATGAACTGTATCCCAGCCAGTGCTTTAACTCTGCTGGAAGTTCTTGATAATCTTTCGATATAAGGGCATCTCCAACAGTTGTAAGATAGGTGTTGGTAAATTTGCCACCTAGGACATAGTGCTAATGTGACATGTATTAAATATGGAGAGAGAGCAAAGTTGTATGTAGATTAACCAACAACCTTTGCACAAGCTCCAAGGTGAAATAGAGACCAATCACATTTATTTTCTCACCATATATTGGATAGCTTACATACAACCCATTGGAGTAGTTGTATGATTGCTTGTTGGTTGATGACATGGACATTTTACCAACAAGACTAAAATACAACCTGTTGGAGATGCCCTAATCTCAGCACTGGTAAACAAGAGTGATTTCAACCATACATTTGAAGGGCACAAAAATATATATTATTGTGTGATTCCAGTGAGTGCTTTATCATCTCTTATGGGACTACATGAATAAGATTTTTTTCTCAGGTTGGTACGGGCCTAAGGCCTTCATCCATATTAGTTTGCTGTCATCTCTATTTGTATCGTGCTACTGTCATGAGAAACTCCTTTATCTTTGCACGTTAAAGTTTTGCAACCTATGATAAATGGCAATGCTTTGAGTGTTGAGTTGAGCTAATTGGCACTGATTAAATAAACTAATACCTCTCTTTAAGCAAGACTACTATGTTGCTAACTTTACCCATTAAGATAACGAGGGTGCTTCTATTTGTTAGTGTATGTTTCATAAACTAGTCCCACTATTACAGTAATCTCACTCTCTCAATATATGTGCCAACAGGGATGCTCGATTTTGGTGGAACTGCACAAAAACTTTGGGTGCTTCATTGCCTCGACAACTTCCGTCCTTTCCTGTCAGTCGCTAAACTCCGCATGCTTTCTTCCTTTGCTGTCAGTCGCTTGTCTTATCTCGGCCTCAAGTCAAAGGAAATAGTAATTGATATGCTACCTGACACAGGTTGGTACTGGTCTTTATCCTGATTATTGTGTCTGTCATATGTATTGGTAATTTGGTATTGTGCTACTATTTTCCGATTTCATAAAGGAGTAATTTGGAGCCTGAACTCGCAGGCAAATCATTACATCAGGTGATTTCAGTAGAACTGCACAAAATGATCAGATGGACAGGTACTTATGCTGCTGCTATGTACTCCAAAGTTCACTCAGACAAGCATCGATGTTGACAAGAAATGCCTATATTCATTCGAGTATCAACCGGCATCAATCAATTGTCAAGGCTAAGAGTTCAAAGGACAACATGAAATCCACAAAGCACATAAGAAGAAGATTGAAATCTGTCAGAAAATCAAGAAACTCCGGAGTAATAGCATTGGATTATATCCAGACGGCTAAGAATCTGGCAGACCCTTTTACGAAAGGGCTATCACGGACGATGTTGACAAGAAGTGCCTATATTCATTCGAGTATCAACCGGCATCAACCAATTGTCAAACTCAAGTATTAGGAGAGTGAACGCCAAAAATATTGCTTGGTGCATAGCCCAGAAAAACGTAGTTTAGTCTTTGGTCCCAACTTGTGCCTTTTGGTTATCGGCACATATGGTAGCGAACTATATGGCATGGAGTCTAAAGATTCCAGACAAGTTGGTTGACGCGTATATTCATCTGGCACTTAATCAGTCTGCACACCAAGGATGCTCCATTTCAGTTGAACTGCACAAAAAATTTGGGTGGTTCATTTTCTCAACCGCCTCCTTTCTCGTCTGCAATGTAGAATTTTGGCGAGATAAAGGACCAAGATGAGCCAGTAAACTGGTTGGATGAAAGTAGTGGCCAAGTTGCTCAAACCTCCCTCGGCACGAGGCCACTATTTGAGGATAAACCTACAAGCAAAGTTCAGATTGTCTGTGCTGCCTCTTATGTACTCGAAAGTTTACTCGTACAAGAACTAATTTTAGCAAGAAGTACCTCCGATTGAACACCATTTACCAGTCTGTACCCTAGGTAATTAAAGTTCGTCCATGGATCATATTGGCTGTTATCTCAATCATTTGGATGCATAAACATACTGAACATGTGTATATATGAATCTTTTTGTAAATTATGTATGAATATTGTCCTGTGATCTATCAATCATTTGGATGCATAGATATGCTGAGCTTGTGTATATATGAATCTTTTGAGTTGTTGATTGTGAATGTTGGCTATGGATATGAACGTGTCCTGTGAACTTGAGTTTGGTATGAATGTTTACCTTTTCTGTTGTATTTGTGTGTGAACTTGTTAGTATGCCTACTGTGGGGTATAAAACGCAGGTCTCTTATAAAAGTAATGTCGTGTCCAATTTATGTTTTCCCTTCTAACCACATTATATATATTTATATTATTACTATTATTGTATATTTTATAGAGACTTATATATACATTAAAAAAAATCCCAACTTATAAAAGTAAATGTTTAATGGAAGTTGGCAAGGAAAATCCTGGTTGTTTTTGACTCACAGGCAAGGAAAATCCTAGTTGTTTTTGACTCACAGGCAAGGAAAATCCTGGTTGTTTTTGACTCACGGGCAAGGAAAATCCTGGTTGTTTTTGACTCGCACGCAAGGAAAATCCTGGTGATTGCGAAGATTTTAAGGACCAATTTAATAATATCGTGCTCATTTTTATTTTGAGCAATAACTTGCTAATTTATTATTTATATATATATAAAATGTGCCTCTCCGGTTTATTCTTTGATATTAATTGCTCCTTCTAACATAACATTATACATATATATAACGAGCCCACCTAATATGTGTATTTCAAGGAAGTGCAAATGGGCTGGGGTTTCTTAGAAAATATAAATGGGCCTGATTGATGCGAAATTATTTGTTCACCCAGCCCAGCAAATGGACTGTACATTCTAGAAAACATGGGTTAAATATGTGCCACATTTTTGCAGGCTGACATGTGGGCCAATAGGTCGAAGCCTATGCAGGGCATTGTCAACTTGGTTAACAAATGATTGTGTCATCCACAGCCATTGGATTTATATCCAATGGCCGGCATGCACCTTCAATCTCTCGTCTTCTTCCTCCAGCGTCGCCGGGACCGCCTGGTCCAGCCTCCGGCGGCTAGCGGCTCTGCTTAGCACGCATCGCTGCGAAGCGCTACCCCACCGCCGGCCAGGCTATCCCTCCACCCCTCGACACCTCCTGTTATTCTCCACAGACTACAGCCCCACGCCGCAATAGAACCAGTGATAACCCTTCTCCTCCTCTCAATCTGCGACTCCACTGCCGCGTTTTCCCATCTCCGAGTCGTTCCCGTCCGGGGCCTCGCCTTCGTCCACCGCCTCTCTGCGTTCGGTGCGGCGTGGTCAACAAACGAGAGTCATCGGAAGAGGACTTTACGTGGAGAGCCTGATGGCTGGGACCCACGAGGTCCATGGTCGCACGTAAGGAAAGTTCCTCTTTATTAAGCTGAAAAAAATGTTTCCTCCACCTGACAGCTGGGACCCACCGGCTGTATCTTCGCACAGAAGGAAGTGCCTCCTTGTTTTGCAAAAAAAAATTATTCATCCCGTTGACAGCTGGGACCCGTCAGATTTGGTGACTGGCTTGTGGGCCTACTAAGCGGACGTGTACGCACGGCTTTGTCAACTTAATCAACAAATGATTGTAGAAGCTGGACCATTGGATGTTAATCCAATAGCCGTGCTCCTTCTTCAACCTCTGTTCTTGCTCCTGTCTCCCGTGGGCGGCACCGCGGCTGTGCTGCCGCGCACCCGAACCAGTGAAGTTTCCCACTCCTCTCCATCTGCGACTTCACTGCAGCTTAATAAATAGTAACGTCTAACTGAGCCAGTTAGTTAGATGCGTACACTTGGTGTAGTAGGATCTTTATTTAGTTTCATGCATACACTTGTTCTTTTTTGGTAGCCCTTTTGTAATGATGGCTGATGTTTGGTTTGGAAGAGAGAGCTGTGTCTTCACTCTTCTGGCCTGCTTACTGCTTCTGTTGCACCCCCAGCCATGGTTGTTGCTGATGTTGTTTTCAATGTACAATCAGTAGTATATTTCGTCTGTTGGTTGAATAAATGTGTTGTTAGAATGACAAACACAATGTTTTGGAAGTTGTTGCACGGTTCGATCCTTTAGTGCCCGGTACCGTATGTAGCGCATACTATTTATCGTACGGAACACATTTTTTTTGAAACTCGGAACACATTTTCCACTTGTTGATAACATGCAGCCCACTGATGAAGGCCCAATAGAGAAGCCCATAATTAACTGGAAGGGAGGCTCTCACATGAATCCGGCCCAGGTACATGCTCATGGTCCCATAAACATAAATAAGTAAATAAATAAAGCTAAATTCTAATGCACCTGTTCTTTGGGAAAATATGTAGCCCAGTATTTCTTTTTGAAGAATACCCAAGCTAGGCCTATTTGTTTTCTCCGAATTACTGGGTAGCAAATCTTTCAAGACGAGGAGGGATGCATTCCGGCCTAGCTTAAGAGTATGGTCAATGTCTGTTAAAAGTAATATCAAAAGGGGTTGTAAATTCCAAAAAAATCATAGCAAATGGGATATAAGTTTCTTTTTTTGTTTTTGTTCTTCACTGATATCTTATACGTATTTCATTGGATTTAACATGACATAGTACTAATTTGTTTTTAAATTTTTTTACTATGGCTATTAATTTTTGGATTAAGAATATTTCGTTCCCTAGCAAAAATTTGCGAATTTTCAAAATTTCCCACATATTTAGTTAATTTTTTGACCCTGGTACTGACCAGAAAATGGCCAGCAATTCTAAAAATGGAAAACGGGCTGCAATAAATTCCATATGAATTAGAAAATGAGTAAAAATTATAAAAAATAATAGCAAATGGGCTGTACACGCCATGGATTTGGAGGCTGACTTGTTTACGCAAGGCTTTGTCAGTGAACACACGATTCTAGCAGCAGTTAGTGTTGGATGTCCATCCAACGGCCGACGTGCTTCTTTAATCTCAAATCTTCCTGCTCCAGCCACCTAAACTAGCGCCGGCGGGACTGCCTGCTCCCTCCTCTTGTGGCCCGCTGTGATGTCGCGCAGGCTTCCTCGGCCCACCCTACTCCCTCTGCTGGCCTGGCTGCACGCAATCAACTGCCTCCTTATTACGCGAACAAAAATGATTCCTCCCACTGACATCTGGGGCGCACCGGTTGGGAGGCTGGCCTGTGGGCCTACTAAGTTGACGCGTACGCAGGGCTTGTCAACTTAGTCAACAAACGATTCTAGCAGCAGTAACCATTGGATTTGAATCGAACGGTCCTGCTGCTTCTTCAATCGCTGCTCTTCTTGCACCAGCCGCACAAACCAGCGCCGGGGAGACCGCCTGCTCCTGCCTCCAGTGGCCGGCTGTGCTGCCGATGAGGCCTCATTGCCCCCTACTACTCCCACCGCTAGCCAGGCCCTGCGGCGACGGCAGCCTCACACTGCAGCTGAACCAGTGAACCCTCATACTCCTCTCCGCGTGGGCATCCACTGCCGTGTCTTCCTCGGCTCCGTGTCGTCCCCTTCCTAGGCCTCGCTGTCGTCCACCGCCTTGGTGCTCTCGGCGCAGCATGGTCAACGTGGTCAACGACATTCCATCGGAAGAGTACTGTACGTGGAGAGGCTGACAGCTAGGTCCACGGCCACAGCCTAGTTTTTTTGTGATTTGCCAAGTAAGTCGCTTTGTCAGGCCTGTTGGGCTGCAAATCTTTCAAGACGAGGAGGAGAGCTTTCATTCGACTGGCCGAGAAAATGGCCCATCAGTAATGAGAAATGGGTTGTACATTTTTAAAACACATCAAATCGACAATTAGTTTCAAATATCTTTTTTCATTTCGAGATTTGAAATTACATTAATTTTTATGTGTGGAGAATTTGTTGGATTTTATATTGATATACATTTATTTTTAAATCAATTTGAATCTGAGTCGAAATTTCGGGATTAAAAACAGTTCGAACCGCACCGAAATATGCAAAATTTCGTATAACTTTTTAACCGTGGCCACAATATGGGCTGTAATGCTAACAAAAAGAATATGGGCTCCAAAAAAACCTTAATAATTAGCAAATGGGCTGTAAATTATTAGAAATAATGGCAGATGGGTTGTATGTTGTTTCCCACAGATTTGAGGCTTTCCTAAAAAAAGGTTGACGCACAAGCAGCGACTGTTGGATGGCCATCCAACGGTTGTCGTGCTTCTTCAATCTCTGCTCTTCCTGCTCCAGCCGCTCAAACAGGCGCCGGCGGGACTGCCTGCTCCCTCCTCACCGCGGTCGGCTCTGCTGCCGCGCAGGCCTCACCGCCCCACTGTACTCCCATCGCTGGCCTAGCCATCCCTCTACTCACCCACACCTGCTGTTATTCTCTGGCGACGGCAGACGAACTAGTAAACCCTCGTACAGTCGTACTCCCCTCCGCGTGAGAAACAACTGCCGAGTCTTCCCTACCTCCGTGTCATTCCCTTCCTAGGCCTTGCCGTCGTCCACCGCCCTGGTGCTCTCGGCGCGGCCTGGTCAACGTGGTCAACAACCGACATGCATCTGAAGTGGACTTTAGGTGGAGAGGCGGACAACTGGGTCCACGGCCGCACGCAAGGAAATGCCCCCTTATTACACGCAAAATAATGATTCCTCCACCTGACATCTGGGACCCACCGAAAGGGCCTCTGTATTTCACGAAAAAACGTTACCGCCACTGACAGCTCGGGCCCACCAGCTATATCTTCGCACGCAAGGAAGTGCCTCCTTATTACGCACAAAAAAAATGAATACTCCCCCTGTTAGCTGGGACCCAGTATAGTGGCAGGCTGACTTGTGGGCCTACTAAGTTGACGGGGACGGAGGGCTTTGTCATCTTAGTCAATATGCACGATTCTAGCTCCAGTGACCGTACGATGTCCATCCAACGGCCGTAGTGCTTCTTCAACCTCTGGTCTTCTTGCTCCAGCCGCCCAAACCAGCGCCGGTCGTGCCTCGTGCTCCTGCCTCCCGTGGCCGGCTGCGATGCGGCGGAGGCCTCACCGCCCCCTACTACTCCCACTGCTGGCCAGGCCATCCCTCTACTCACCCACACCCCCTGTTACTCTGCGGCGACGGCAGCCTCACACCGCAGCGAACCAGTGCCCTCGTTCTCCTCTACGCGTGGGCATCCACTGCCACGTCTTCCCCGGCTCCGCGTCATCCCCTTCCTAGGCCTCGTCGTCGTCCACCGCCCTGGTGCTCTCGGCGCGGCGTGGTCAACGTGGTCAAGGAACGACTTCCATCGGACGTGGACTGTACGTGGAGAGGCTGACAGCTGGGTCCACGGCCGCAGCAAGGAAGTGCCTCCTTATTACGTGGAAAATAATTATTCCTCCACCTGACAGCGGGGACCCACCGGACGGGCCACCGTATTTCGCCCCCTGACTGCTGGGACCCACCAGCTACATCTTCGCACACAAGGAAGTGCCTGATAGTCGGGACCCACCTGGTCGAAGCGTATGTAGCATTGTCATTCTGGTCGCAAACGTGTACATACATATATACTGGTCAGTGTAGAGGCGCGCAAGCATGTACACGTACGTACAGCGGCCAGGGTGCAAGAAAGAAAATACGGCCACGTATGTGTACATACGGGCGGGGTCTCGAACGCCTACTCGCGCATACGTACAGCGAGGGCTCGTTGACATGGCTGGGTCGGAACGGAGAAACAGCGTCGTCGTCGTGTTCATGGGGAGGCAACAAAATGCGTCGTGTTCATCGGGAGGCAACGCGGCTGGGTCAGAACGGAATGCGTGGTCGTGTTCATCGAGAGGGCTTGGATGGAAGAGGCGATGGAAACGAGGCCTGGCGTACCGCACAACGGAGGAAACGGACCTCCTATGATTGAAACCGGAGTCCTGTTGATCGGGAGGGGTGTGGCGTACCGCAAAATGGAGGAAACGGACCTCCTATGGTCGAAACGGGGGTCCTGTTGATCGGGAGGGGTGTGGCGTACCGCAAAACGGAGGAAACCGACTTGTGTTGGAGCGCTACGGTCGAAACGAGGTCCTGTTCATCGGGAGGGGTGTGGCGTACCACAAAACGGGACTCCATGGGATACTGTTCATCTCCACTGTCGACCCCCTCCAGCCTCCACGAGCTACTGTTCATCCACCGTCGACCTCCTCCAGCCTCCATGGGCTCCTGTTCATCCAGCCTCCACCGCGCGCTACTCCACCGGCTACTGTTCAACCACCCCTCCACCGTCTACTGTTCATCCAGCCCTCCACACCACGGGGTCCTGTTCAACCACCCCTCCACGGGCACCCCCCCACCGTCTCCTGTTCATCCAGCCCTCCACGGGGTCCTGTTCATCCAGCCCCAACCGGCTCAATCGATCGGGGTCATGTTCATCCACCCCCACCGGGAACTGTTCATCCACCCCCCCCCCCCCCCGCAACGCTCACTGTTCATCCAGAGGCAGCATCGATCGGCTTCAGTTAGCAGCAGTAGCGAAGGAATCGCTCGATCGGGTTCAGTTAACAGCCATCGATCGATCGCTCGGGTTCAGTAACGCGTAGCCTGTAGTGCAATCGCTCGGGTTCAGTTAGAGCCCAACGCCTCACTCGAGTTCAGTTAGAGCCAACGCCTCGCACACACGCGCGTACGTGTACGAGAGAAACGTGCATCGCTCGGCCCCCGACCTCCCACCGTAACCGGGAACTCCCCGAAATTTGCCTCCCCTTCGCTTCTACCATGGTTTTTTCCGTCATGGACGGCCCAAAGAATGTCATGCAGCTGTGTCTCCGGCCCGCCCAGGACGAAAAGCCCATTTTCTGTCATGATTCTTTGTCATAGAAGTAGGAGCCCACCACATCTATGATGATACCGGGTTTTGTCACAACTATCGTCATAGAAGTGTCATATGTATGAGAAAAAAATTCGTTTGGCCCAAAATGTCACAGATGTGTCTTTTTTTTGTAGTGCTGGTAACGGCCCGTCATATAACTGGGCCAAAAAAGGCCCGGTCTACCTTTCAGCCTGCTGAAGGCCCGTCGACGACTAGTGAAAATTGAGGCCCAACATGAATTTCGGCCTGCTAAAGGCCCATGGTTTGTTCTGGGCCGTAACAGGACACCAGAATATTCAGCTTGTTAATGGCCCAACGCTACATGGGCCAAACTAAGCGTTGGGTCCACAAAAGGCCCAACTAAAATTTGGGCGGAATATAGGCCGGAGAAAGTTGTGGGCCTGGCGCAAAGTGTGAAGGCCTCAATGGCCATTCGGGCCCAAGAAAGATACAGGCCGGCCCAATTGTGGCCCGCTAAAAACCAGGACCGTTAGAGGCGAATGTTTCGGCCCGGTCGACTACATCAGATTATTTTTCAGATAGCGAATGAAGGCAGTAACTAGTAGGAATTAAGCACAAACCTACTTTATACAATAAAGAAATTATGGCATAGTAACTTAGAATAAACCTACACTATACAATAAACGATTTATGGTATACTACATCCATTGGGCATCGAAGTTCGCCACTAGTGATCATAAAGCGCAACGAAGAAGCAGATTACAATAACTTGGCACCATTGCAGCGTAACAAAATAATACTCAACCGAGACCACTTTCAAGACAGTTCAAGAAAGGTTAGCCTTGCACGGGAACTGCTGCGTAAGCTGCTGAGCAAGGCTATGAGACCGGCCTAGAATGTCGGTCATAGCTTCCAGGTGTAGCTATTTAGCAATGAGGTTCTCATTGGTGTTCTCCGCAATCTTTCTTAAAGATAGGACTTCAAGTCGAAATTGAGTTGCAGAATGCCTTTCTGCTAGAACTTGGGACTGAAGAAGTCAAACTGATTCAGACAGCGAATTCTGTGAGCTTGTCTAACTGCTAGTCTCAAGTAACTTGAACACTGCATCAAGACAAGACTTTGGGGTTGTCTCGCTATCTTCAAGATGTTTTGCCTTCTTTGCTGCAATATATGTTGGGTTTGTGCCACAGCCTTCAGCAGACTTGTGCATGCGATCAGGCATATCACCCTGAAACAAGCAGAGAGATGACATGTTTTGTACGTGTATAAACAAAGATGATAACTGTGTTGTCAATTCCATCCAATTTCAAATTAGAAAATAAAGAGTAAGTTCAAAATATCAATAGCATAATTTGGCATTGTTCATAATGCGGGGAGCTTCACCACACCACTGGATTACCATGTCAACATAACAAGCATAGATGAAGGGCAAACACAATCATTGTATCTATTTTGGTTAATGTGCATGGCATGTTGTTCATATCATCAGCCATATCAGTAAGACAAAACAGGAGATGACAAGGTGCAAACGTGGGCTGCTTCACCACACACTGAATTATAGGTCCACAAAAATAAGCATACATAGAGGGAGTATTGAGTAATGTGCATGGTATGAATAAGGAATTTGGTTTTACAAGTACAACTTGGAACTTACGGTTGTCGCGAACATTCATTTTGATAGAAACAGCAAACTAAACAGCAGTAAACGATAGGAGTATGAGCAAATTAAACATCAGTTGAGGATAAAGGATTTAGAAGGGCTGACTTACATTAACAGTTAACACCGGCTTTATAATGCCCTTCTCCATGTCAAGGGAAGGATAACTCAAGAATTTCAGCACATAATCTTCTTCATAAGCATTGCTTGTACTCTACATTTTGTAGAGAGTAATTATAGATAAGATAATACTGGAAGGGATAGAGGATAATGAAGATAAAATGCAGATTGATGCTACATAATCAACTACCAATCCCTGGAAGTACAAGCGTTACAGGACAAAATGTACTGACAAGAGCAATGGGCTACACTTCTCCACTGGCATTGTCTATGTATTCAACTTTTTGGTAATATTAAATATAGATCTGATATTTTTTAGTAAATGGTGGGAAAGGGAGATAAGATGCAGAATGCTACACAGTGAACCAATCCCTCTTCCCATAATACAAGAGTGTTTTGAACACTGGTGTAGTGTAGAAAACGTTTTTATATTATGGGACAGAGGGAGTAGCTGTTAATGTAAGTACAGTGATAGACGATGTTCAGTCCTTACAAGAGGACTGCAGAGCTAAACCTCTTCAAAAGCATTGGGTTGATTCTAAACTTATGTAAGAGTCCATACGGATCTTATAATGTCCACCAAATGGACGATAACGAGGCTAACATGTGTAGTGATGCTACATAATCAAACAGCTATGAAAGTAAGTATGGTCATACAGGGCAAGAGGTACTCACAAGAGCAATGCAGTGTGCAGTATAGTTGCGAGATACTGTGGTCCCTTGAGAATGAATGTTCTTCTGCTAACAGTTTTCATACAAGTGAAATGTTAAGGAAAATGCAGAAATGTAGTTCAAATTGTGATGTGATATCATAGACAGTACCTTACGCTGCAGACAAGACCAATGTGTAACAAGATTATTCCAGTCACTGTCTGATAAATGTAGCACCGGAGACTTTACAGAAATTTCATTTAGAGGCTTGCCATCGAAGTGCTCTTGCCTCAGGTACGAATGATACTTCATCAACGAGTGCTTAAAAAGTGCAATCAACCCTTGCTTGTCTTGACAATCCAGTTTGGTCCTCGCCTATTTAAAAGAATGAAATCTTGTGTCTTCTGTCAGCAGAAACATATGCAGTAATTACCATGAATAACATTAGTACATTACTTACGCATAAGCTGCGGAGGAAGACTGGAAATTGTTCTGTGTCTGCGGTATAATCTTTCCATGAAGGAAAGATGTGCATAAAGTTCCTGACAACAATATAAGCTTCATCTTCTAAACTGGGAAGAAATGGAACAGGGGTCCTATTTGCTGCAATTGGGGCTCTCTCTAGTTCGAAAAGGGATTTGGCAACTGGATTTGGTGTACTCTTTGCTGGAATGGGGGTTTTGCGTCGTACAGCTGGTGCTATGTCAACTGGCATCATCATAATGTTTGCTGCAGTTGGGGTCTGCTGAGTTGGGGCATCAGAAATGACCAGTGTGGTAGGGCTAGAGTCTGCTAGAGTTGGGGTGTTTTGTGGGTTAGGTGATATTGCAACTACACCTAATGGGCTATTTCATTTATCAGGTGTCACTACCTTTTCCAAATACTTTGCTCGTGCTCCTCCGCGATCAACAATCGCCCTCTTCCTTTTGAACGTCTGATACACAAGAACATCATTTGAATGGATAAATATGGTATGATGACAGATGGAATATCTACTGAAAATGGATAGGCAAGGCGTATTCACATACATGATGTGTAAACTAAGCTAATGGCAATGCAACAAAGTAGAAACAATGCAAAGCATCAGTTGCAAGATATGTGCGACCAATATAACCTTGGAAAGTTAGAGCAAGCACCTTGATGGGTGAATAAGATAGGGCATCTGCCTCTGAATCCTCCACTAGGGACCTACATTGACTTAGGTCTCCCTCTGGCTCAGAATCACTGTTAGGATCATATTCTGAGCATGAATCTGTAGGTGGAGAGAGTTTGGATTGCATTGCATCCAGACTTGATTTCAGTCCCTTAATGCCAAGTTTGACAACCATGGCATTGTTCTGCTTTACTCTTTTCATGCGTGCAAGCTCATAATCATTATGATGTTGTTCAGTATCTAAGATTCATGAAAACATAAAAAGTATTCAGATTATCTATGGAATGCATTGCGGATTCAGCTTGAAGAGTGTCTCCCTATAAACCCCCTGCATATGCAAAGTTCACCCCCCAACCGTGCTGACCAGACCACACACAGAAATACAAACCTCTTATGTCTCTATAATAGGCAAACACACATTTCAAAACTGAAGTAGGAACATTAGAATCATATCAAATTCGTATTTGAACAAATAAACTAAGGAATTATCAGTGGCATAATGTTTAGCTTCAAGGGTGGAGTGTTGGTAGTGCGACACAAAGCAAGTAGGCAGATTGTATTCCATGTAAAAGATCATAGTCTATGTAAAAGCTGGAAATGACACTTACTTTCTATACGATGCAGTGCTCGTTGCCCACACATGATGGAAGAGATCACACAGAGAAATACTATTCACTAATGTCTACGGTTCCAGTATTTTGAAACAAGGTGGTCCATCCTAAAAGAATATTGACAACAAATATGACAAGGCAAGCATATATGTAGGGAATCAATCATTTATTTGTGAGCTTACCAGGACAGTTATGCAGAACTATAACTGTAGTAAGAGATCGTCCAAAATCTGAATCAAGAAGTTTGTCTAGCAATTATTGTTTGCAACTAATCGACGTGAATAATTGGATATCATATCAAATGAGTAAGAAAGAAAAGTAAAATTGTCAACAAACCTAGCCTGTAGTAGTAATCTGGGTCAATGTCACTATGATCAACAATCCAAAATGACTAGTGTCTGTTCCTAGGGCCGGAATTTTGAAACCCTGTGAACTTTACAGGTACTAAAGATTATTGAAATACATCTGAACCATCAAGTGTAGGTAGCACTCATCACACAACAAACCCTAATGACAGTCCTGCCTAATGAGTAATGAATCAATTAGAAAATGGGTGATTAGGAGTGGCTGCTGAGTGCTACCTCTTGAGCACTGCGTTGGATTTCCTTGAAGAGGAAAGGGTGATGCAGCAGAGTAGAGTAAGTATTTCCCTCGGTTTTTGAGAACCAAGGTATCAATCCAGTAGGAGGCTACGCGCGAGTCCCTCTTACCTACACAAAACAAATAGCTCCACGAAACCAACGCGAATAGGGGTTGTCAATCCCTTCACGGTCACTTACGAGAGTGAGATCTGATAGATATGATAGATAATATTTTTGGTATTTTTTGATATAAAGATGCAAAGTAAAGTAAAAGGCAAAGTAGAAAGAAAAACAGTAATAAAGTGATGGAAGATTGATATGATAAGAATAGACCCGGGGGCCATAGATTTCACTAGTGGCTTCTCTCAAGAGCATAAGTATTCTACGGTGGGTGAACAAATTACTGTTGAGCAATTGACAGAATTGAGCATAGTTATGAGAATATCTAGGTATGATCATGTATATAGGCATCACGTCCGAGACAAGTAGACCGACTCCTGCCTGCATCTACTACTATTATTCCACTCATCGACCGCTATCCAGCATGCATCTGGAGTATTAAGTTCAAGAAAACAGAGTAACGCCTTAAGCAAGATGACATGATGTAGAGGGATAAATTCATGCAATATGATAAAAAAACATCTTGTTATCCTCGATGGCAACAATACAATACGTGCCTTGCTGCCCCTATTGTCACTGGGAAAGGACACCGCAAGATTGAACCCAAAGCTAAGCACTTCTCCCATTGCAAGAAGAACCAATCAGTAGGACAAACCAAACTAATAATTCGGAGAGACTTGCAAAGATAACCAATCATACATAAAAGAATTCAGAGAAGATTCAAATATTGTTCATAGATAAACTTGATCATAAACCCACAATTCATCGGTCTCAACAAACACACCACAAAAAGAAGATTACATCGAATAGATCTCCACGAGAGAGGGGGAGAACATTGTATTGAGATCCAAAAAGAGAGAAGAATCCATCTAGCTACTAATTATGGACCCGAAGGTCTGAAGTAAACTACTCACACTTCATCGGAGGGGCTATGGTGATGATGTAGAAGCCCTCCATGGTGGATTCCCCTTCCGGCGGAGCTCCGAAACAGGCCCCAAGATGGGATCTCGTGGTTAGAGAAGGTTGCGGCGGTGGAATTAGGTTTTTGGCTCCGTATCTGATCGTTTGGGGGTACGTAGGTATATATAGGAGGAAGGAGTACGTCGGTGGAGCAAAGGGGGGCCACGAGGCAGGGGGCGCGCCCTAGGGGGGCGCCCTCCACCCTCGTGGCCACCTCCTTTCTTTCTTGATGGGGGGTCCAAGTCTCCTGGATCATATTCGGTGAGAAAATCACGTTCCCGAAGGTTTCATTCCGTTTCGACTCTGTTTGATATTCCGTTTCTTCGAAACACTGAAATAGGCAAAAAAACAACAATTCTGGGCTGGGCCTCTGGTTAATAGGTTAGTCCCAAGAGTAATATAAAAGTGGAAAATAAAGCCCAATATGGTCCAAAACAGTAGATAATATAGCATGGAGCAATCAAAAATTATAGATACGTTGGAGACGTATCAGGCATCCCCAAGCTTAATTTCTGCTCACCCTCGAGTAGGTAAATGATAAAAAGAGATTTTTTGATGTGGAGTGCTACTTGGCATAATTTCAATGTAACTCTTCTTAATTGTGGTATGAATATTCAGATCCGAAAGATTCAAGGCAAAAGTTCATATTGACATAAAAATAATAATACTTCAAGCATACTAACAAAGCAATTATGTCTTCTCAAAATAACATGGCCAAAGAAAGTTATCCCTACAAAATCATATAGTCTGGCTATGCTCTATCTTCACCACACAAAGTACTTAAATCATGCACAACCCCGATGACAAGCCAAGCAATTGTTTCATACTTTTGACATTTTCAAAACTTTTTCAATCTTCACGCACTACATGAGCGTGAGCCATGGATATAGCACTATATGCGGAATAGAATGGTGGTTGTGGAGAAGACAAAAGGAGGGAAGATAGTCTCACATCAACTAGGCGTATCAACGGGCTATGGAGATGCCCATCAATAGATATCAATGTGAGTGAGTAGGGATTGCCATGCAACGGATGCACTAGAGCTATAAGTATATG
Source organism: Triticum aestivum (assembly GCF_018294505.1). Classification (NCBI taxonomy): domain Eukaryota; kingdom Viridiplantae; phylum Streptophyta; class Magnoliopsida; order Poales; family Poaceae; genus Triticum; species Triticum aestivum. Next base: position 574,547,757 of record NC_057806.1, read on the forward strand.
AAAGCTCAACAAAAGAAACTAAGTGGGTGTGCATCCAACTCGCTTGCTCACGAAGACCTAGGGCATTTTGAGGAAGCCCATCATTGGAATATACAAGCCAAGTTCTATAATTAAAAAATTTCAACTAGTATATGAAAGTGACAAAATGAGAGACTCTCTATCATGAAGATCATGGTGCTACTTTGAAGCACAAGTGTGGTAAAAGGATAGTAACATTGTCCCTTCTCTCTTTTTCTCTCATTTTTTTTTTTATTTGGGCCTTTTCTCCTTTTTTATGGCCTCTTTTTTCTTTTTTTATTTTCGTCGGAGTCTCATCCCGACTTGTGGGGGAATCATAGTCTCCATCATCCTTTCCTCACTTGGGACAATGCTCTAAAAATGATGATCATCACACTTTTATTTTTCTTACAACTCAACAATTACAACTCGATACTTAGAACAAAATATGACTCTATATGAATGCCTCCGGCGGTGTACCGGGATATGCAATGAATCAAGAGTGACATGTATGAAAGAATTATGAATGGTGGCTTTGCCACAAATACGATGTCAACTACATGATCATGCTAGCAATATGACAATGATGGAGCGTGTCATAATAAATGGAACGGTGGAAAGTTGCATGGCAATATATCTCGGAATGGCTATGGAAATGCCATGATAGGTAGGTATGGTGGCTGTTTTGAGGAAGGTATATGGTGGGTGTATGATACCGGCGAAAAGTGCGCGGTATTAGAGAGGCTAGCAATGGTGGAAGGACGGGAAAAGTGTGTATAATCCATGAACTCAACATTAGTCATAAAGAACTCATATACTTATCACAAAAATCTAGAAGTTATCAAAGCAAAGTATTACGCGCATGCTCCTAGTGGGATAGATTGGTAGGAAAAGACCATCGCTCGTCCCCGACCGCCACTCATAAGGAAGACAATCAATAAATAAATCATGCTCCGACTTCATCACATAATGGTTCACCATACGTGCATGCTACGGGAATCACAAACTTTAACACAAGTATTTCTCAAATTCACAACTACTCAACTAGCATGACTCTAATATCACCATCTTCATATCTCAAAACAATTATCAAGCATCAAACTTTTCTTAGTATTCAACGCACTCAAAAGAAAGTTTTACAAATCTTGAATACCAAGCATATTATTATTATTAAGAAAATTATCGTGCTATTTAAGACTCTCAAAATAATCTAAGTGAAGCATGAGAGATCAATAGTTTCTATAAAACAAATCCATCACCGTGCTCTAAAAGATATAAGTGAGGTACTAGAGCAAAACTATAAAGCTCAAAAGATATAAGTGAAGCACATAGAGTATTCTATCAAATTCCAATTCATGTATGGCTCTCTCAAAAGGTGTGTACAGCAAGGATGATTGTGGTAAACTAAAAGGCAAAGACTCGAATCATACAAGACGCTCCAAGCAAAACATATATCATGTGGTGAATAAAAATATAGCTCCATGTAAAATTACCGATGGAAGTAGACGAAAGAGGGGATGCCTTCCGGGGCATCCCCAAGGTTTGACTTTTTGGTATCCTTGTATTATCTTGGGGGTGACATGGGCATCCCCAAGCTTAGGCTCTTGCCACTCCTTGTTCCATAATCCATCAAAAGATTTCACCCAAAACTTGAAAACTTCACAACACAAAACTCAACAGAAATCTCGTGAGCTCCGTTAGCGAAAGAAAACAAAAGACCACTTCAAGGTACTGTAATGAACTCATTATTTATTTATATTGGTGTTAAACCTACTGTATTCCAACTTCTCTATGGTTTATAAACTATTTAACTAGCCATAGACTCCTCAAAATAAGAAAACAACACACGAAAAACAGAATCTGTCAAAAACAGAACAGTCTGTAGTAATCTGTAACTAACGCAAACTTCTGGAACTCCAAAAAATCAGCCAAAATAGGAAGACCTAGGCAATTTGTTTATTGATCAGCATCAATTGGAATCACTATTTTATCACGTTCTGGTGATTTTAACAATTGTTTTCGTGAACAGAAAGTTTCTGGAAATTACAGCAAGATCAAATAACTATCATCCAAGAAGATCCTATAGGTTTAACTTGGCACAAACACTAATTAAAACATAAAACCACATCTAAAGAGAAGGTAGATGGATTATTTATTCCTAAACAGAAACAAAAGGCAAAAAACTAAAATAAAATTGGGTTGCATCCCAACAAGCGCTATCGTTTAACGCCCTTAGCTAGGCATAAAACATGGATAGATCTAGGTATTGCCATCTTTGGTAGGCAATCCATAAGTGGCTCTCATGATAGATTCATATGGTAATTTTATTTTCTTCCTAGGGAAGTGTTCCATGCCTTTCTTTAATGGAAATTGGAATCTAATATTCCCTTCCTTCATATCAATAATTGCACCAATCGTTCTAAGGAAAGGCCTACCAAGAATAATAGGACATAAAGGATTGCAATCTATATCAAGAACGATAAAATCTACGGGCACATAATTCCTATTTGCAACAATAAGAACATCATTAATTCTTCCCATAGGTTTCTTAATAGTGGAATCCGCAAGGTGCAAGTTTAGAGAGCAATCATCAAAATCACGGAAATCTAGCAAATCACACAAAGTTTTGGGAATAGTGGAAACACTAGCACCCAAATCACATAAAGCATAAAATTCATGATCCTTAATCTTAATTTTAATAGTTGGTTCCCACTCATCATAAAGTTTTCTAGGGATAGAAACTTCCAACTCAAGTTTTTCTTCATAAGATTGCATCAAGGCATCAACGATATGTTTAGTAAACGCTTTATTTTGACTATAAGCATGAGGAGAATTTAGCACGGATTGCAACAAGGAAATACAATCAATTAAAGAGCAACTTTCATAATTAAATTCCTTGAAATCCAAAATAGTGGATTTAGCAACATCTAGGGTTTTTCTTTTCAATCCCACTTTTATCAATTTCATCATCAAGATCTAAAAACTCCGAATTTTTGGAACGCCTTCTAGGTAAAGGTGGATCATATTCAGTCTCATCAAGATTCATATTGCAAAACAAAGATTTAATAGGGGACACATTAATAACTTTTAGATCTTCATCTTGATTTTCATAGAAATTGGAAGAACACGCTTTAATAAAGGCATCTTTCGTAGCACGCATCCTAGCGGTTCTTTCCTTGCACTCATCAATGGAAATTATCATATCTTTGAGAGACTCATTGATATCATGCTTAGGAGGAATAGATCTAAGCTTTAAAGAATAAACATCAAGAGAAATTCTATCAACGTTCCTAGCCAATTCATCAACTTTAAGCAATTTCTCTTCAAGCAAAGCATTGAAATTCTTTTGCGAATTCATAAACTCTTTAACACTAGTCTCAAATTCAGAGGGCATCTTATTAAAATTTCCATAAGAGTTGTTGTAGGAATTTCCATAATTATTAGAAGGATTACTAGGATAAGGCCTAGGATTAAAGTTCCCTCTATACGCGTTGTTACCAAAATTATTCCTACCAACAAAATTCACATCCATAGATTCATTATTATTCTCAATCAAAGTAGACAAAGGCATATCATTAGGATCAGAAGAAACACTCTTAGTAGCAAATAATTTCATAAGTTCATCCATCTTTCCACTCAAAACATTAATTTCTTCTATCGCATGCACTTTTTATTAGTAGATCTTTCAGTGTGCCATTGAGAATAATTAACCATAATATTATCTAGGAGTTTAGTAGCATCTCCTAAAGTGATTTCCATAAAAGTGCCTCCCGCGGCCGAATCTAAAAGATTTCTAGAAGCAAAATTCAATCCGGCATAAAATTTTGTATAATCATCCACAAATTCAAACCATGAGTAGGGCAATTACGTATCATTAATTTCATTCTCTCCCAAGCTTGTGCAACATGTTCATGATCAAGTTGCTTAAAATTCATAATATCGTTTCTAAGAGAGATGATCTTAGCGGGAGGAAAATACTTAGAGATAAAAGCATCTTTGCACTTGTTCCAAGAATCAATACTATTTTTAGGCAAAGACGAAAACCAAGCTTTAGCACGATTTCTAAGCGAAAAAAGAAATAGCTTCAATTTAACAATATCATTATCGACATCTTTCTTCTTTTGCATATCACATAAATCAACGAAGCTATTTAGATGAGTAGCGGCATCTTCACTAGGAAGGCCGGCGAACTGATCTTTCATAACATGATTCAACAAGGCAGTATTGCTTTCACAAGATTCAGTATTGGTAAGAGGAGCAATCGGAGTGCTAAGGAAATCATTATTGTTGGTATTGGTAAAGTCACACAATTTGGTATTATCTTGAGCCATCGTGACAAGCAAGCAATCCAACACACGGGCAAAAAAACGACAAGCGAAGAAAAAGGCAAACGGAAAAGAGAGGGCAAATAAAACGGCAAGGGTGAAGTGGGGGAGAGGAAAATGAGAGGCAAATGGCAAATAATGTAATGCGAGAGATAAGGGATTGTGATGGGTACTTGGTATGTTGACTTTTACATAGACTCCCAGGCAACGGCGCCAGAAATCTTCCTGCTACCTCTTGAGCACTACGTTGGATTTCCTTGAAGAGGAAAGGGTGATGCAGTAGAGTAGAGTAAGTATTTCCCTCAGTTTTTGAGAACCAAGGTATCAATCCAGTAGGAGGCTACGCGTGAGACCCTCGTACCTACACAGAACAAATAGCTCCATGCAACCAACGCGATTAGGGGTTGTCAATCCCTTCACGGTCACTTACGAGAGTGAGATCTGATAAAGATGATAGATAATATTTTTGGTATTTTTTGATATAAAGATGCAAAGTAAAGTGAAAGGAAAAGTAGAAAGCAAAACAGTAATAAAGTGATCGAAGATTGATATGATAAGAATAGACCCAGGGGCCATAGATTTCACTAGTGGCTTCTCTCAAGAGCATAAGTATTCTACAGTGGGTGAACAAATTACTGCCGAGCAATTGACAGAATTGAGCATAGTTATGAGAATATCTAGGTATGATCATGTATATAGGCATCAAGTCCGAGACAAGTAGACCGACTCCTGCCTGCATCTACTACTATTACTCCACTCCGCTATCCAGCATGCATCTAGAGTATTAAGTTCAAGAAAACAGAGTAACGCCTTAAGCAAGATGACATGATGTAGAGGGATAAATTCATGCAATATGATAAAAAAACCATCTTGTTATCCTCGATGGCAACAATACAATACGTGCCTTGCTGCCCCTACTGTCACTAGGAAAGGACACCGCAAGATTGAACCCAAAGCTAAGCACTTCTCCCATTGCAAGAAGAACCAATCTAGTAGGCCAAACCAAACTGATAATTCGGAGAGACTTGCAAAGATAACCAATCATACATAAAAGAATTCAGAGAAGATTCAAATATTGTTCATAGATAAAGTTGATCATAAACCCACAATTCATCGATCTCAACAAACACACCGCAAAAAGAAGATTACATAAAATAGATCTCCACGAGAGAGGGGGAGAACATTGTATTGAGATCCAAAAAGAGAGAAGAAGCCATCTAGCTACTAACTATGGACCCGAGGGTCTGAAGTAAACTACTCACACTTCATCGGAGGGGCTATGGTGATGATGTAGAAGCCCTCCGTGGTGGATTCCCCTTGCGGCGGAGCTCCGGAGGAGGCCCCAAGATGGGATCTCGTGGGTACAGAAGGTTGCGGCGGTGGAATTAGGTTTTTGGCTCCGTATCTGATCGTTTGGGGGTACGTAGGTATATATAGGAGGAAGGAGTACGTTGGTGGAGCAAAGGGGGGCCCACGAGGCAAGGGGCGCGTCCTAGGGGGGCGCCCTCCACCCTCGTGACCACCTCCTTTCTTTCTTGACGGGGGGTCCAAGTCTCCTGGATCATATTCAGTGAGAAAATCATGTTCCCGAAGGTTTCATTCCGTTTGGACTGCGTTTGATATTCCGTTTCTTCGAAACACTGAAATAGGCAAAAAAACAGCAATTCTGGGCTGGGCCTCCGGTTAATAGGTTAGTCCCAAAAGTAATATAAAAGTGGAAAATAAAGCCCAATATGGTCCAAAACAGTAGATAATATAGCATGGAGCAATCAAAAATGATAGATACGTTGGAGACGTATCACTGAGTGTTGAGGACGTATCTCAGGATAAATCGGGTTGGCTTAGTGGGTGCTGCACGCCTGAGCCCTGAATGGACTGGGAAGATAGGCACGGCGGCGCCCCCCGGCAGCGGTGACGTTGTTGGGCGAGCGGCTCCTGACCTCCTGTTAGTCCAGCGTCTCCTCCTAGAGTCATGCCATCCAGGGACGGCAAGTCGCCGGTGAGGCAGGCGGCTGGGAGCGAGTAGAGATCGGAAGCGCGCAGCAGAACAGAGGGGAATCGGGGCCTGGGCCGAACCAAAATCCCAGGGTGGGCCGCGGCCCACCATGGGCACCCTGTAGAGATACACACCCGAGCGGTGAACATGCATTTTCGGAACTAAATTAGGAACATTTAGCTGACCAATTAAACAACTCTGTTTTAATAATATCATATTCGTATTTGAACAACTAAGCTTGTTTAGCTTGATGGGTGGAGCAGTGCTATTATGACACGTATAGTGATCATAAAAGGGGGAAACCCTAAGCATTTTATTGAGAAAAAGAGGGTTTCCCCTCCGATTTCTATTAAAGAAACCACCACGAAACCAACATGATCAATTAAACCCTAAGCATGATCAATTAAACCCTATTATGACTGTGCCATGGCAGATTTTAAGCTGCAAACCTGGGAAATGCTATTTAGCATCCATTGTTTGCTTCGAACTAAGAACTAAATTCTAAGAGCTGAAAAGAAAGTACAGTAACCAAGTTACGATCTATTTTCTGGTTGAGATCAAAAAGTTGTGGAGATATGAAATACCACCTCTCTTGCGGCACCGTGTAGGCATCGGGGGTGTGATGGTTGTCGGTGGCGTTGAAGCAGATCTGTGACGACGGACGGGTGCATCGGGGGATAATTCCCATTACGGTGGAAGAGAAGGTCGTCTGAGCGGCCCCAACAAAGAGGACGATGGTGCCAATGAAGTGAGAGGACGCGATGCAAGGCTCTTGGTCCGTCGTCGTGGATGAGAAACGTCCATCTCTAGCAGTGGACGACGCAGTCTTGGTAGGTGCTTCGGCATGGTGGAGGATGGTGGGGATGGATGGGGTGGAGGACGGCGGCGATGGATGGGGTGGCAGCTGGAGGAGGCTGGTGTGGGGATGGTGTTCTAGCGCAGACGGTGTATGAATGGGAAAATGGAGGGAGAGGTACGGGGAACCATGTTTTTGGGACGTGCCTGTGTGAAATATGGGAAAGTTATGAACTTAGCCCCCGTTTAAAATTTGGACGTCTCGTCGGTTGGGGATAGGACAGTAATCTCGCATCTCACAAATATTTGCCCAGAGCGATTTCGGGCAAGGAGAGGGTATTTTCGCACCCATGGTTGGCGCCCATGATGTATGAACGGGGCTGACATGTAGGGCAGTTGTGTCACGTCTGAGTGAAGTTACAAACCTGCCCTTATTGAAAATATTTGCCTACATCAATTTCGGTCGAGTCGAGTTTGTTTTGCCGCCCACCATGTATGAATGGGGAAATGGAGGGAGAAAACAGAGGTCTTTCGGACGAGCTTGAATCAAATGTGTTTTGCCGCCCATGTTTGGCGCCCACCGTGTCGGAATGGGCTCAGAGGCGGTCGTGTAACGTCTAATAGAAGTTACTAACCTACCCCTATTGAGAGCAGTGGAAATTGGGCTGATGGATTGTCCGTGTAAGGGGTAGACAGTAATTTCCATCTCCCAAACACTTGGCTTCGGGCAGCCGACGTGGGGTGGACATTTTGCCGCTTCTTTCGAATTTTGGGACAATAAGCATCCACGTTTACCCTGGCAACTAAATCTGAATCCATTTTGTATCCCTATACGAATCTTTATAAATCATTCTATGTGCTTTTATATATCTTCGAAAGCAGGACAAAGATGTATTCCACTGTCATATATGAATATGATTTACAAATGTCGATACTCGAATTCAGAAGCTAGAATCCAGTTTAAGGTGAATTCGAGTATTTGGAGCACTTTATGTCCAACTCAAATGTCACACGCAGCATAATGTGTACTCCCATTTAGATATGTACACAAGCGATGTATCAAGATTCAAATACGGAGTCAATCAACCAATAATGTACAAAACTAACACACATATAAACACTTATAGAGTATATGGATCAATAATATCAACTAACATACATAAGCCAGTCCGTTGTACTTCTTTTTTGCTAGAAGAGCGTCCTTTTTTAGCGAAGCTAGTACATCATCTTGGCCCTTTCCGATGCGTGCCACTTATTGTCCATCTATACTACTATTATTGCTGAATGCACATTCTATCGGATTTCGGGTTCCGGCAGACCCTTGAGGTTCGAACTCTAGGGTGCGCGCGGAGATTGCGCCTTCTACCTCTCCGCCTCGCAAAGATCTAAACTACTGAAAGAACAGCACAAGGGACACAAGGTTTATACTAGTTCGGGCCACCATTCTGGTGTAATACCCTACTCTAGTTTGTGGTGTGGTGGATTGCCTCTTGGGCTGATGATGATGAACAATACAAGGAAGAACAGCCTCGCGAGGGTCTGTTCTTGGCTGGGAGGATGAACTACTAGGAGGAGTTCAATCGCGCTCTTCTCTCTCTCTCTCTCTCTCTCTCTCTCTCTGTTTGTTGCCTATGTTTCGGTCCTGGCTGCTTGATTCCAAGATGTCCCTACCCTGGGGGTGGCTAGTCCTATTTATAGGCAAAGGCCCTGGGCCTCTTCCCAAATATTGAGCGGGAAGGGCGCCAATAGTTGGCCATTTCGAAGGGGAACATCTGGTACACTTATCCTGACTAAAGTTGGTCCTCGCCTGCTAAAGGCTCTGGTGGTGACGCCGTCCTGGGCTCCACAATGACTTCCTCCCCACCGTTGGACTGGTCTTGGTCTCGTTGCACCGAAATGGGTGCCTTTGCTTAATACTCTCGCCTGCGCTTGCTCCCTTTGCACCAAAGAGGAAAGGAGGACACTATGCGGCCTGGTGCCCGCCTGGCGCCCTTGGTCGTCATGGCTTGCGTCATGGGCACCTCGTGAGGTACCCCGCATTGATCTCTCCGCCTCCTCGTGAGCCAGCCTGATGAGGCCGCGCCTGAGGAAGCTCCGCGTCGTCCGCCCCTCGAGGCTTGGCCCCTCGCGAGGGTCTTGGGTCTTGTGTTGATGAAGATGGCCCGTGCTAGGCCCCTTTGAGCCACGCCGCAGGCCGCAGGCAGGCAAGTCTGGGGACCCCCGTTCCCAGAACGCCGACAATAGCCCCCGGTCCCAAGGCGCGCCCGGACTTGGCCGTGCAGAGAGGCGAAAGGGCAAGGGCGAAGCGCCGCGGGCCCTAATAGCCTGCGGCCTTGGGCCCCGCGTGGCGGTTGATAGGACGTGGGCGTCTCTGCTTCCCCACTACGCCTCGGCAACTGCGAGGATTGGACAAGTCCCTCCTCAGTCTTGGATTCACCTTCCTCCTTTTTTCGCCTCCATCATCCCGCAGGGAGAACTCCTGGAGCTTTGGCTGCAGCATGCCGGCTGCAGCACCCTTGCGACCGAGGCAGAGGTCGCGGTCGTTGCCCCGGGTGAGGTCTTCATGACTCGAGGCTGGGGCGAAATCGCCCGGGGTTGCCGGACAAGGGGCGCCCTTACGATCCACTTGGAGTATGATGGTGCTTCGGTGATGTTCTTCAAGGTCTTCGACGCGAACGGGCGCCGGCTGGAGTGCTGCCCGGGGAGAGGTGGCCAGGACCCTGCCACGGTGAGGGCTAGGCCCGCCGACCGCTCCCTTGGCGTCCCCACAGGCGGCGGAGGCGCCGGAGGATCCAGCGACTCCAGCGAGCTCTTCGCGAGTCTGGAGACGAGCGACGACAGCTACGAGCCCACGAGCCGGTGCCGCTCCTGGAGCAGGGCGGGCTCGTCTGGCCGTCGCCGACTCTGATCTGGATGGGGTTGGTGCCGGTGCTTGACGGCCCACTGTTGATGATGGCATCTTGCGCAGGGGCGCGTGTAGTTAGCGTCCTTTTAGGATCTGTTCCCTGCAAGGAATCAAAGACGTGCCCCGAGGGGGCTTGTAAGGTGCCTGTGATCCTGTTTGTTAATATAACCCTTTGTCGCAGAACTGTGTGAGTTGCTCATTCCGTCTTAGCTCAGTTCTCCCTTTCGAACCTCGCGAGGGCTTGGTGCTCTGCGTCAACAGGTCCCAGTCCCAAGGCGGCGTCAGTCGTTGCTGGCATGCCTGGTCGTGATGCCGTGGTCAAGGCCAGGAGGTGAGCGACCCGGGGTCCGGTAAGAGCCCCTGAGTCGCGATGCTCAGGAGGTCCCCTTTGGCGCCCAAGCAGCCGCCGTTTGGTGAGAAAGGAGAGCGGCGTCGCTAACACGGGATTGCATTAGGTGCGGGGATGGTGCCACAGTAGCTAGTGCTTTCGGGCGGTGACTTATCTCGAGGATCGGGGATCGTTCCTGGTGTGTCGCTGGGTCCGCGCGTCGGCAGGAGTGAGATCGCTTGGCGAGGTCCTCGCGTGCCCCCTCCCTCTTGCCTTTGCTCCCCTTTCTACTCTACGTCCTCGGGTCCCGGCCCTCGAGCGGGTCTTAGCCGTCGCTGGTATGCCAGGTCGCGATGCCATGGTCAAGGCCAGAGGATGAGGGCTAGAGAGCCAGTAGGAGCCCTGAGTCGCGATGCTCAGGCACCCTCCCTTTAATGTGCAAGCGGTTCGTGCGGACGAGAGTGAAGGAGATGCCGCAAGGGCCTTGCCTGGCGCAGCTCCCTTAGGAGATCCTGTAGACTCATCATATGTCAGGACCCCGACTCAATGTCACATCGATCTAGCCGGTAACACCTCATATCACTTTGCGGCCTCACGCACGGTATCCCCACGGGTGTCGCCTTACCTTTGCCCGGGACCGTTTGCGCCTTTTTGGCTCACGTATATGATAGTGTCGCTAGCATCCATATGATAAGGAGCCCGGGCTGACATGACTAGTCGTAAACCCAAAGTGGCACAGACTTACAGGGACAGGCATCCATGACCCAGCTTTGAACGTGTCGGTCATCAGCAAGTGGGTCCGGGCTGTAGCACTGGGCTAGCAGGACTCCGGTAAACCGGGCTGTAGCGGGCTAACAGGACTCCGGTACTCAAGCGTGACATTTCCCCGAAGGGACAGACACAGGAACGAAGAAGGACACATGCCGGCCAGCCTAAGTGTTCCGGAGCAGTAGCAAGCTACCATGGCTCAGTGGAAACACTAGGAGACATTTCCCGGTAAGAGAGGCTACTAAAGATAAACAACTAGATGGTCAGATCCCACACATACCAAGCATTTCAATAACATACACACAATATGCTCGATATGTGCAATACAACATGGCATCACAAAATGACTCTACGACTCAAGTAGTTTATTCAATAGGCTCCGAGGAGCGAGACATTACAAACATGGGTCTCATCGACCCAACAATCAGAGCATACAAGTCAAAGCACAAGCGGAAGCTATCATGTCTGAGTACAGACATCTATAAATGAAAAAGGCTGAGAAGCCTGACTATCTATCAGATCCTGCCGAGGGCACAAGATCGTAGCTGAGGTATCAAGCTAAACGTCGAAGTCCACGTGGAACTACTAGTGAGACTGAAGTCTCTCTGCAAAAACATAAAATAGGCAAACGTGAGTACAAATGTACCCAGCAAGACTTACATCAGAACTATCTACATATGCATCATTATCAACAAAGGGGATGGTGGAGTTTGACTGCAGCAAGCCAGCTTTGACTCGGTGGCTATCCTGAACTACGACTGCAAGTAACTCTTTTGAGGTGGCGCACACGAGTCCACATATTCACCATATCAATACACCACTATGGATCCGCTCCCGTCTCCCTACGAGAACGCCATCCATAGCACTCACGCTTATCTTGCGTATTTTAGAGTATCCACTTTCACTTGTCTATGAACTGATACAAGGGTCCAGAGTTCCATTTCCGCGGACACGGCTATTCGAATAGATGATGTTAACCCTGCAGGGGTGTACTTCTTCATACATGTTTCCACCACTTAGCGTCTGCACACGACATGTGCTCGGCAGACTTCAAGCGAAAGCCGACGTGGGTGTAGACCACGACCTACCTAAACACTCAAGTCTCTAGTCCAGGTTTATCGCCTATTCGGGTTCCATCCATGAGGAGATCCGGCCGGAGTTTCGCTCACAGCCCCAAACGATGTGAACAGGGTTCCGTGACACCAAACGGGCGCCCGGTTTACCCGGCCACGTGCCTACCGCATCACAGCCCACCCCTACGGTCAGCGCTGTCCACGGCCTCCAGCATACTACAAACACCAGAAACTACTTGCAACTCCTGGACAGAGGACGAGGGTGAATAAGAAGTCGAGCGGGGTCATATTTCAGGGCCCAATGTATGGTAGTAGCTGAATCATGGATCACAAACACAGAACTCAGTTCCTGAGGACGGCTGCAATGAGACAACCCACCATGTACTCCTACATGGCCTCTCACCGCTACCTTTACCAAATCGTGTTCACACACTTAGCTCACACACAGTAGGACATGTTCACACGCCTCTGATTCATCCCCGATGAATCAGACCTGACTCAACTCTAAGCAGTAGCAGGCATGACAAACAAGCATGAATGAGTAGGCACATCAGGGCTCAAACAACTCCTACTCATGCTAGTGGGTTTCATCTATTTACTGTGGCAATGACAGGTCATGCAAAGGATAAAGGGGTTCAGCTACCGCAGCAAGTAACAGATGAATCGGTGTTGTCCTAATGCAGTAAAAGAGAGCAGGAGCGAGAGAGTGGGATTGTATCGGAATGAACAAGGGGGTTTTGCTTGCCTGGCACTTCTGAAGATAACATTGAGTCTTCATCAGTGTCAACGATCACATCATCGGTATCACGTCTATCGAGAGGGGACAAATACCGGCAACACAGAAGGGAACACAATCAATGCAATGCACAATATGATGCATGATCATGACATGGCAAAATGAATGTGTTTTGAGCTAATGCAACTAGCAACAGATTAAATGAAGTTGGTTTGAATACAAGATTCAAATTCAAACTCCATATGTGATTATTCAAATGCCATTTATTGATTTGTGCTAAACAGCAGCTATAAGTTGTTCTAACATGCATGAAAATGGTACAGATGGATTCCTTGAATTTTTCTGATAATTTTTCATATATAAATTATTTAATTTGGAGTTACGGTTAATTTTCTATGATTTATTGAAGTTTAGGCATTTTCTGAATTTAATAAATCATTTCTGATTTATTTAAAACTCCAGAAAACAATTACTGCATCAGCCTGACGTCATGATGACGTCAGCAGGTCAAAGGCGTCGACCAGGTCAAACCTGACCAGTGGGGTCCACTGGTCAGTGACCCAGTCAACTAACCAGGTTAGTTAGCCCTAACTAACTTAGTTAGCCGGGCGGGGCCCGCATGTCAGTGGCTCACCTAATTAACTAAATTAATTAACACTAATTAACCTAATACTAATTAAGCAGGCGCCTGGGCCCACACGTCAGGGGTCAAACCCCGGGTCAAACCCGCCGGAGTTGACCCGCGGCTTGTCGCCGGCGACGCCAGCAACGGCGGAGGGCGTCGGAAACGCTCCTTCGGCGACCAAATCGGCGACTGAGGGGCTCTACGCGTAGCTGGGAGTCGTCCGCATCCATCTGTGCAAACGGCAGGGGCTGAGGTGGTCGGAATCAGCAACGACGGCGAGCGAGGCGGCGGCCGGAGCTCGGGTGGGTGCGGGGTTAGCGCTGCGGCTTGCAAACGAGCTAGCTGCCACGCTAGCGTTACTCCACGGGTCGTTGCGAGTGCAACGGACGCACGCGCGGGGCCATTTGGTCACCGGGGCTTCACCGGCGACGAGCCCGTGCGGCGGAGCGTTTCGGCTCCGGTGGAGGGAGCGGCTACGGGGCGAATTAGTCGACGAGGCATGGGGGAAACGATGCAGCGGCTCACCGCGGTTCTTCTGGTGCTGCTGGCGAGGCAGGGGATGCACGGGGTCCGGCGAATCGACGGAGGGGAGCTTCGGTGGCCGGCGACGGAACGGCGATGGTGGCGGCGTTGCAGGGCTTCCGGAGGGCCGTGGGTCGGTGGGGAGGAAGGAGGGGGTCAAGGCGGAGCTCGTGGGTGTGTCGGAGAGGCTAGGGGTGGCCGGTGGCCACGAGAGAGCTCGTCGGCGGCGGCGGGTGTGTTCGGTGGCTGCGCGCGAGAGAGCCAGAGAAGGAGAGGAGCTCGGGGAGAGAGTGAGAGGCCTGGGGGGGTGCATGGCGTCGCGGGCGTCGAGGAGGGAGGCAGGGAGGCTGCCACGGCGAAGCAGGAGGTGGCCGGCGCTCTTCGGGCGCGTGCCACGCCTCGCCTCTACCTACTGGCAGAGGAAGAAGAGGACAAGGGGGGGGAGGAGGTGGGCTGGGCCAGCGGGAGGAGCTGGGCCGGCTACAGGTAAGTGGCCCAGGTAAGCTGGCTTCTCTCTTCTGTTTGTTTTTTCTAATTATTTCAGTTTTCTATTTTGCAGGTTTGTTTTGAATTTGGTTTTGAAACCAATTCAATTTATTTTGCTTCTGACAATATTTTTAGGAGCTAAAAGAATTAAAACAATGCTCCACAAAAATATTTCAGAATTATTGGACCTATATTTATTTAACAGTAGATATAAGTCCAATTCAAATAGCTATGATTTAAATTCAAAGTCCCAAAAATAAATCCTTAAAAATGTTCAATATTTTGGTTGGGACCAGAACCCTTACCAAAAATTATCAAACATTTTAGAAGAGCCATTTGGAGCAATGAATAAGATTTCTAGGGTTTTTGCCCCTCTTTTATTTAGGGTTTTGAGGCTTCCAATAATTCCCTCAGTTCAAATTTTCAGAATTTAAATATGATGCACACATGAGCTAGCCTAGAGCACTACCAGCAGCTAGGGATGTGACAACTCACCCCCACTAAACAAGAATCTCGTCTCGAGATTCAAGCGTAGGGTAGGATGAAGGGGAAACGCAAACTAGTACAATCTTCATGATCCAGGTTGCACTTCAAAGGAACGTTGATTCGATCACCATCATCGTCTTGAAGTCTTGCTCTGAGAAATCCTGTCAACATGACATGGAGGGAAGAAGGAGACTCTAGAGGGGTCGATCTTCTCGAAGATCGAACAGCTCACGGAATGAGACATAGGACCATCTCTCGGGTTGAGACACGAGATACACATCAAGAGGGGTGGAAAGAAACGGATGACGAAGATTCACTAGGTGGACAACAATTCCACACTTAAGAAGGTGGTAAACGATTGTCAACGTAGCGAGGAGTTGAGTTGCCATGATACCATAACGATACACCTTAGGGAAGGTGACTCGTAGAGATATCCCCTTAAGTGGCAAAAAGAATTACTTTTGATTCAAAGATCAATGAAACTCTATAGGCCAGCCTAAGGCAATTCTCAAGCGATCGTTTGTAGGGGGTCGGTAGAATGGCATACCCGGACTTGGATGATGTGGATTACCTTGTTGAAGACAACATAATGGATGAATTTGCTTATCACCGGATATGGAAGAGACCCATGGTAGAATGGCACATTGGCGGTGCAAGCTAGGAACAAAATGCAAATGCTGGGAATGATTCTGGTAACTGGGGAAAAACCCAACAACAGAGAGTGAATTCACTGTTTGAAAAGATCATAGCATAACCGACGAGAAAACTGAGAGCAAACCCAGTTAGTGCCGATGATAACACCTAGCGCTTGTGCGTGCTCTCAAGAACTTGAGCATTTCCATATTCATCAAGGTTTTACCAACATCCGTGTCAAGAATCCTGGCAACACAACATACCACCATGATGAACAACGATGGACGATGCAGATGCATAGGAAGATAACATCAACTCAGATTTCACCCTAGCGAGGCCAAGGAAACAAAATCTGGATGATCGACCGAGAGACATTTAGCACTCCGCTTCTAATGTTCTCCTTGACGTGCTAGTGTAACCCATTCATAGATATGGTTTGCTAACTAGAACATCAAGTAAAGGTCGGACTTCGGGAGCAATAGAATCCATAAGGAACAGTTACGGAGGTAAATCCTACGAAATCCTTATGGGGAGGTGGCCAACTTCCTCAAACAAGATACTACAATAATAGGTCTTCCGGCTGGGTGTGTTGGCCACGACATCCACCTTACCGGTTATCGAGGGACCAATATTATAGTTCTTGGGAAATATTCCAACCATCATATCTGCCTGAGACTCAGATCTGGTTGGTGTCAGGATATTCCAGACTCATCGAGTCTAGGAAGAAAAGTGAAAGTTTGCAACACCAATCGACGAGATGACGTTGCGAGATTCTCAGGAAATGAACTACGATAGCAGGCTCCAAAACATGAGCTGGTTCTGCTACAAACATGTGAACACGTTGTTCCAGACAAGCATGCCCACATGGTAGTCTTACAATAAAACACTACCGAGTTCTGGTTGGGAGCCATCATCGAGGATATCGACGTCTTTATGCAAGTCCATGGATTAGATCCCAAGCATAGACTTCTTTTCCTTGAACAAGTCAATCAGTGGCTTGGTGTGCTAGGATATACATATGGAATGAAGATGATCAGTCTAACAGACCACAGAATTCTTCGCACGTGCATGACCGACTTGGGATGATTCCAGAGGAGCAAAAACAAACTTTCTCGAATTCACGACGGCAACTTACATCGAAATGCACGTGAATCAAAGGAAGTCACTCCTTTCATCAAACAAGTACTTCATGAGCTAGCATGAAGAAGATGCTTTCAAAAGTTTCCAACACTAACTTAATGTTCAACAACATCATGGAGGAGATAAGGATGTTGTCAATGGACTCAACAACAACTCATCGGAATTTCCATATCACTGGACTTCCACCATCATGTGAACACGGTGATAGCATTGGTCAGACCCAAAAGATATAATGGTGTATGCTCGAGGGATCAACCACGAGGAAGACAACATTACGAACATCGTTGGTTCTGACTTGATTTGACGATAGCCCACACTCAAATCAAAGGATTGATAAGACAATAGGTCCAGCAACTGATCACAGGGACCAATCGATGAAGATATCATCTTTCTTCAACACACACTACACAAGAATATCCCTTTGGAACGAACTAAGTCAGGCAAGCTTTTATCTTCCAACTCTCCAAGTTGTTGTCTAGCTTAACCAACTAGCTCAGGGATATCCAACACAGATTCTTGGAGAAGGATGGTTCACAAGAAAACCAACTTGATCACGAGCTCAACATAGCGGTCAGGTGACAACCTGGTAATACTTCTGAGAAGATATTCGGAAAATCACGAACCACCGGTATGTTACTAAGCTCGAGAACAATCTTGCTTTTGAGGGCAAGACGATATGATCAAATGAGTGAGGACTTGACAAGATCCTAGCTCATCAATCGAAGGGTGCACCGAAATAAGGACTAGGTAGCACGATCAGTCTTAGAAGGATGATTCAAAAACCAACACGCTAAGAATGAAACTATTATCCTTTAACTACCAAGCAACGAAGTTGCTGGGAGTATTGATTTCACACATCACAATTCATTTGTCGGTATTCCGGTTGCATCAACACGAGGGCCGAGGAATGACTAATGATGGTGAGAAGTATCACTACGTCAAAATTCATGAGAGTTGGTGCAGTTCTCATGACAATTCTGACATAAAGGGGGTAATACTCCAAGGTAGAACAGAACCAAAAGCTGGATTGGCATTTGATCTGCGGAATACAACTACTTTGACCCAATCCTAGATATGGATGAGGTACTGGAGTTTGTTTCTCCAAGTCATTCAGGACAGAATGGCTTGACGGACCACAAGAGTAATAGGCATCGATAAACGAACGCACGCATACTCTTGACTATCAATTGATAGGCGAGGGTCAGAATGCAACTAAGGAGAACAACTCAAAGGAACATATAATTTTCTGAGTTGTGGATGCATAGATTAGTATGTCGAACCAAGTTCAACATATTTCTTCCGGATAACCCATGCAGAAAGGTAGAACTGGCGGAGTCACGATTTATGAATGGAGAACTCCTCAAGAGTACTCTAATTGTGATTTTTTTTGATCCAATAAACATCTGCCATAAGTAGTTCATGGTATTTGGAAGAAGAAGATACCACGGACTTCAAGGACTATCGCAAAGGTTACTAATATCCTAAAGGCACTAGCAATTGCTATCAACATGAAGTAGGTAGAGTGAATCTCGGGTTCAAGAACCCAGGAACAGAATACCTATTACTAAATAGCATCACGGGATGCTTTCGAGAATAAAAGCCAGAATCATCACACTGGGATCACAAATCATTGCTAGATTACTAGGTGACTCCCTAAAACACCTAGGGTCATAATAATATCTCCAACATATACGCCGAGGTAACAAAGTACCTCAACTCACCGATTAGTGTGATTGAGCTGGCATAAGGGAACATTGAAACGGGAAGAAAGGATTTGCAAATGCATCGGACTACTTAGAAACCTGGGATGACTCGGACAGCATAACGGCTGTAAATGCTCAGAAAAGATTTGAGACATTCACAAAAATGGTGGCATAACCACTCAGAAGCACAATATCAAGGTTTCGAGATCAACAGTTAACATACAGAAGTAGTAGGAACTGAACTGAGGCTTAATCCAACAATCTTATAAGTCTACGGATTAGTAACACGTGATCCTAATAGAAAGAAGAGATAGCCTAGTTCTTAATCCCCGTAGAAGAAAGATGATGACTCAGATCAGAAGGCCATGAGGTATAAGGAGTAAAAAGAGCCTTACGTTCCATCCCACAATCAATTCCCTTATATAACTAAAGAATTTCTAGACTCAACTTCGACCAGTTTGGCTTGGTAATCCTACAGGCAGTCAAGCTCTGATACCAACGCTGTCAGGACCCCGACTCGATGTCACATCGATCTAGCCGGTAACACCTCATATCACTTTGCGGCCTCACGCACGGTATCCCACGGGTGTCGCCTTACCTTTGCCCGGGACCGTTTGCGCCTTTTGGCTCACGTATATGATAGTGTCGCTAGCATCCATATGATAAGGAGCCCGGGCTGACATGACTAGTCGTAAACCCAAAGTGGCACAGACTTACAGGGACAGGCATCCATGACCCAGCTTCGAACGTGTCGGTCATCAGCAAGTGGGTCCGGGCTGTAGCACTGGGCTAGCAGGACTCCGGTAAACCGGGCTGTAGCGGGCTAACAGGACTCCGGTACTCAAAGCGTGACATTTCCCCGAAGGGACAGACACAGGAACGAAGAAGGACACATGCCGGCCAGCCTAAGTGTTCCAGAGCAGTAGCAAGCTACCATGGCTCAGTGGAAACACTAGGAGACATTTCCCGGTAAGAGAGGCTACTAAAGATAAACAACTAGATGGTCAGATCCCACACATACCAAGCATTTCAATAACATACACACAATATGCTCGATATGTGCAATACAACATGGCATCACAAAATGACTCTACGACTCAAGTAGTTATTCAATAGGCTCCGAGGAGCGAGACATTACAAACATGGGTCTCACGACCCAACAATCAGAGCATACAAGTCAAAGCACAAGCGGAAGCTATCATGTCTGAGTACAGACATCTATAAATGAAAAAGGCTGAGAAGCCTGACTATCTATCAGATCCTGCCGAGGGCACAAGATCGTAGCTGAGGTATCAAGCTAAACGTCGAAGTCCACGTGGAACTACTAGTGAGACTGAAGTCTCTCTGCAAAAACATAAAATAGGCAAACGTGAGTACAAATGTACCCAGCAAGACTTACATCAGAACTATCTACATATGCATCATTATCAACAAAGGGGATGGTGGAGTTTGACTGCAGCAAGCCAGCTTTGACTCGGTGGCTATCCTAAACTACGACTGCAAGTAACTCTTTTGAGGTGGCGCACACGAGTCCACATATTCACCATATCAATACACCACTATGGATCCGCTCCCGTCTCCCTACGAGAACGCCATCCATAGCACTCACGCTTATCTTGCGTATTTTAGAGTATCCACTTTCACTTGTCTATGAACTATACAAGGGGTCCACGTTTCCATATCCGAGGAATCCGGCTATTCAAATAGATAATGATAACCCTGCAGGGGTGTACTTCTTCACACACGCTCCGCCACTTACCGCCCTGTACACGTCATGTACCTCGGCAACCTTCAAGCGGAAGCCGGGCGAGGGAGTCGGCCACGACCTGACTAACCGAACAAGTCTCTCGTCCAGGTTTATCGCCTATTCGGGTTCCATCCGCAAGGAGATCCGGCCGGGGTGTCGCTCACGGCCCTAAACGATGTGAGCAGGGTTCCCAAGCCCACCAACCGGGTGCCACTTGGTACACCGTGCCATGGTGCCTAGTCTGTCCCAAGCCCACCTGTACCGGGTGCCACTTGGTAGACTACTAACACTACCTACAAACACCAGAAACTAGTTGCAACTCCTGGACAGAGATCATGTTGATTAATAAGTCGAGAGGGGCACTTAAGCATCCAATGTGTGGTAGTAGCTGGTCATGGATCACAAACACAGAACTCAGTTCCTGAGGACGGCTGCAATGAGACAACCCACCATGTACTCCTACATGGCCTCTCACCGCTACCTTTACCAAAACGTGTTCACACACTTAGCTCACACACATGGGGACATGTTCACACGCCTCTGATTCATCCCCGATGAATCAGACCTGACTCAACTCTAAGCAGTAGCAGGCATGACGAACAAACATGAATGAGTAGGCACATCAGGGCTCAAACAACTCCTACTCATGCTAGTGGGTTTCATCTATTTACTGTGGCAATGACAGGTCATGCAAAGGATAAAGGGGTTCAGCTACCGCAGCAAGTAACAGATGAATCGTTGTTGTCCTAATGCAATAAAAGAGAGCAGGAGCGAGAGAGTGGGATTGTATCGGAATGAACAAGGGGGTTTTGCTTGCCTGGCACTTCTGAAGATAACATTGAGTCTTCATCAGTGTCAACGATCACATCATCGGTATCACGTCTATCGAGAGGGGACAAATACCGGCAACACAGAAAGGGAACACAATCAATGCAATGCACAATATGATGCATGATCATGACATGGCAAAATGAATGTGTTTTGAGCTAATGCAACTAGCAACAGATTAAATGAAGTTGGTTTGAATACAAGATTCAAATTCAAACTCCATATGTGATTATTCAAATGCCATTTACTTGATTTGCCTAAACAGCAGCTATAAGTTGTTCTAACATGCATGAAAATGGTACAGATGGATTCCTTGAATTTTTCTGATAATTTTTCATATATAATTTATTTAATTTGGAGTTACGGTTAATTTCTATGATTTATTGAAGTTTAGGCATTTTCTGAATTTAATAAATCATTTCTGATTTATTTAAAACTCCAGAAAACAATTACTGCATCAGCCTGACGTCATGATGACGTCAGCAGGTCAAAGGCGTCGACCAGGTCAAACCTGACCAGTGGGGTCCACTGGTCAGTGACCCAGTCAACTAACCAGGTTAGTTAGCCCTAACT
This sequence comes from Triticum aestivum, assembly GCF_018294505.1. NCBI lineage: Eukaryota > Viridiplantae > Streptophyta > Magnoliopsida > Poales > Poaceae > Triticum > Triticum aestivum. The sequence continues at coordinate 574,569,423 of NC_057806.1, forward strand.
AACTTAGTTAGCCGGGCGGGGCCCGCATGTCAGTGGCTCACCTAATTAACTAAATTAATTAACACTAATTAACCTAATACTAATTAAGCAGGCGCCTGGGCCCACACGTCAGGGGTCAAACCCCGGGTCAAACCCGCCGGAGTTGACCCGCGGCTTGTCGCCGGCGACGCCAGCAACGGCGGAGGGCGTCGGAAACGCTCCTTCGGCGACCAAATCGGCGACTGAGGGGCTCTACGCGTAGCTGGGAGTCGTCCGCATCCATCTGTGCAAACGGCAGGGGCTGAGGTGGTCGGAATCAGCAACGACGGCGAGCGAGGCGGCGGCCGGAGCTCGGGTGGGTGCGGGGTTAGCGCTGCGGCTTGCAAACGAGCTAGCTGCCACGCTAGCGTTACTCCACGGGTCGTTGCGAGTGCAACGGACGCACGCGCGGGGCCATTTGGTCACCGGGGCTTCACCGGCGACGAGCCCGTGCGGCGGAGCGTTTCGGCTCCGGTGGAGGGAGCGGCTACGGGGCGAATTAGTCGACGAGGCATGGGGGAAACGATGCAGCGGCTCACCGCGGTTCTTCTGGTGCTGCTGGCGAGGCAGGGGAGGCACGGGGTCCGGCGAATCGACGGAGGGGAGCTTCGGTGGCCGGCGACGGAACGGCGATGGTGGCGGCGTTGCAGGGCTTCCGGAGGGCCGTGGGTCGGTGGGGAGGAAGGAGGGGGTCGAGGCGGAGCTCGTGGGTGTGTCGGAGAGGCTAGGGGTGGCCGGTGGCCACGAGAGAGCTCGTCGGCGGCGGCGGGTGTGTTCGGTGGCTGCGCGCGAGAGAGCCAGAGGAGGAGAGGAGCTCGGGGAGAGAGTGAGAGGCCTGGGGGGGTGCGTGGCGTCGCGGGCGTCGAGGAGGGAGGCAGGGAGGCTGCCACGGGCGAAGCAGGAGGTGGCCGGCGCTCTTCGGGCGCGCGCCACGCCTCGCCTCTGCCTACTGGCAGAGGAAGAAGAGGACAAGGGGGGGGAGGAGGTGGGCTGGGCCAGCGGGAGGAGCTGGGCCGGCTACAGGTAAGTGGCCCAGGTAAGCTGGGCTTCTCTCTTCTGTTTGTTTTTTCTAATTATTTCAGTTTTCTATTTTGCAGGTTTGTTTTGAATTTGGTTTTGAAACCAATTCAATTTATTTTGCTTCTGACAATATTTTTAGGAGCTAAAAGAATTAAAACAATGCTCCACAAAAATATTTCAGAATTATTGGACCTATATTTATTTAACAGTAGATATAAGTCCAATTCAAATAGCTATGATTTAAATTCAAAGTCCCAAAAATAAATCCTTAAAAATGTTCAATATTTTGGTTGGGACCAGAACCCTTACCAAAAATTATCAAACATTTTAGAAGAGCCATTTGGAGCAATGAATAAGATTTCTAGGGTTTTTGCCCCTCTTTTATTTAGGGTTTTGAGGCTTCCAATAATTCCCTCAGTTCAAATTTTCAGAATTTAAATATGATGCACACATGAGCTAGCCTAGAGCACTACCAGCAGCTAGGGATGTGACATCATAGAAGGAAAAAGGGATTGCCATGACAATTGAAAGTCAGCCGTTGGTTGCTTCCGAGGGGAGATGAGGCACTGAAGGCATGACGAGGTGGCGCCATGCGGGGCTGCCATGGCCAGAGCTCAGCCACTCAGGTTTGTCGGCGTTGCAGGGACGGACCCATGCGCAAGCGCTATGCCATTGTGGGAGCAGTTCCGTCAGTTGGCGTCAGTTGAGCAGGCAACTAGATCAAACACATTAGCCGCAAAGGAGTGGATTCATTCAAATAGGTGCTGGGAAGGTAGACATTGCTGGGTTAGGCCCGAGCGACTTGGGGATGATGCAGCCCGAGGGGCGCCCCCAACCAAGCAAGCTAATCAACATGAAATAAAAGGGATACATGCCGCAGGGACGGACCCACGCGGCCCGGGAATAATGCAGCCCTGGGAGGGCGCTCCCAGCTAGAAATGCAACTTGAAAGATATCACCTGATGATGTCGAGGACGAAGGAGTGTTGGTGCAGCAGACTCGGTGGGCTGCGGAAGCCGATCCTCACGAGCCCCCAGGCCCAGGGGCCTCGGGAGGCTCCGGAGGCGCTGGTGGCTCCTCGCGGATCATCTCCATCTCCGCCAAGGCTGCAGAACACCTGGCCTCTTGAGCCTCCATGATGCCCCTCATGAGGCGCTGGTACGTGGCAGCCGCGTTCGGCAGGTCGTAAGGCATGCGAACGTAGCTGTGGGGTGGACCTTCGCAGCGCCCCACTCGCGAGGGCCAGAGGCGCTTGACAGAGGTGACTCGGTTGAGCCCTGGTACGTCGATGCAGACGCGCAGCCCACCATCCTCGCCTGGATGGGGAGCCACAGCTGGTAGATGGCGACAACCTCTCATGACTCTTGATTCATGTAGTTCTTGAATGGCCTTGCTGACGAACTCCTGAGGGTCCGACCCTCCTTGCCTTGCTCCTTCTTGAGGGAAGCGTGCTTCGAAACACACCTCCATGTGGTGCCCAAGCGCCTCCCTCATGACCTTGGCCAGGTCGGTGACCTTCCAGGGGAGAGCCCCCAAGCCCTGCCTGAGGAGGGCGCCGGGCGCGCTTTCCTATGTGATGGAAGGAGGTTCCCCTTGGGCAGACGCGGGCCCTGAGGGGCCTGCCTCCTGAGGGGCTGGTCCGGACGATGTCTTCTCCTTCTTGGGGGTGGTCTCGGGAAGCCTCCTGCATCCGCGATCCGGGTCTTCCAGTGACGCGGCTTGAAAGGCTCGTTCCAGGGAACACACTGCATCCTTCTCTTCACAGGGCACCATGATGACTCCGCCACTCCCTGGCATCTTGAGGACGTTGTAGCCGTGGTGAGTCACGGCCATGAACTTGGCCAGCGCTGGGTACCCGAGGATGGCATTGTACGGTAGGCGGATGTGAGCGACGTCGAAGTCGATGAGCTCGGTGCGGTAGTTGTTGCGCGCTCCGAAGGTGACAGGGAGGCGGACCTGCCCAATCAGGACCGTGGAGCCGTCGGTGACTCCAGAGAAAGGCTTGGTTGGCTGAAGCTGGTCATAGGGCACCTGGAGGTTGTTGAACGTCTCCACGGACAGCACGTTGAGCCCTGCCCCGCCATCGATGAGGGTTCTGGTGACCAGTACATTGCTGATGACTGGGGAGCAAAGCATCGGGAGGACTCCGGCTGTGGCCGCACACTTGACCTGATCCGCTGAGTTGAACGTGATGGCGCACGCCGACCACCTGAGAGGGCGAGTGGCCTCGAGCTTGGGGAGGACGGCGTTCACTTCGCGGGCAAACTGCTTGAAGATGCATTGAGAGGATGGGGCTTGAGCTCCGCCCAGGATGCAGGCGATCGCGCGCGGCTCCTGGAAGCCCCCAGCCCCCTCGTCTTGATGGCGCTTCTCGTTTCTCCTTGGCTGAGGCGGCAGCGGAGGGAGGCCTGCATTGCCTTGTGGGCGATCCTCGCGAGGCTGATCCCTCCAGTCTCCCTCACGAGGCGGGTCTCGCCAGCGATCCTCGCGAGGTTGATTGCGCCACCCTTGGCGCGGGCCACGGTCTTCCCAGCGTCCTGCGTTTCTTCCCCCTCCTCGGCCGTAGCCCCGCTCGACGCGGTCAGGGTGACGGCCGATCCTTTCTTCTCGCACGGCTCGGAGCTCTTCGCATTCGTTGGTGTTGTGGGTGTTGAGGTCATGGTATACGCAGTACCGATTGCCCTTGGAGGATTCGGGCAGATCTTTGCCTCGCTTGGTGTCTGGTTCTTCCGCAAGCACGGCAGCCCCCTTGCGCTTCACGTCCTTGGCCTTGGGCTTTTTCTCTTCTGGGTCTGCGGCAGGCAGCTCGAGGAGGGAGAGACGCCCTTCCTCAGCCCTGGCGCATTTGGTTGCCAAGTTGAACAGCTCCAAGGAAGTGCACAGGTCTTCATGCATCGCCAGCTCCTCCTTCATCTTGACGTCGCGCACGCCGTCGGAGAAGGCTGAGATGATGGCCTCCTCGGACACCTTGAGGATCTTGAGGCGTGCGCTATTGAAGCGCTGGATGTACTTTTGCAGGGTCTCTCCGGGTTGCTGCTTGATGCGGCGCATGTCGCTCACGGCGGGTGGCCGGTCGCGAGTACCTTGGAAGTTGGCGATGAAGCGGGTGCGCATCTGGTCCCAGGAGGAGATTGTGCCTGGAGCCAGATTCAGGAGCCAGGTGCGGGCCCCTTCCTTGAGCGCCATGGGAAACCAGTTCACCATGACCTTCTCGTCTCCACTGGCAGCTTCGGTGCCCAGCTCATAGAGCTGGAGGAACTCCGCAGGGTCGGTCGTGCCGTCGTAGCGAGGAGGCAGGTCTGGCTTGAACTTGCCGGGCCACTCGACGCTGCGCAGCTCAGGGGTGAAGGCACGACAGCCTGCTGTGGCCACGGGAGGCCTTGGGTGGCGAAGAGCTTGGTCTTGCGGGTTCCCGGGCACAGCAGCTGGGAGCAGCGCGGGGTCTTGGCGTGCGGGAGCAGGAGCGTGGTCGCGACGCGCCGGAGCAGGGAGCGCCCGTGCAGCTTCTTGCGGGCGAGGGACTTCTTGGCAGCTCCGTTCTTGCTGCGCTGGCACCTGACGGAGTGGGTTCCGCCCAGGGGCCACGCGCCTTGGAGCCATGGCGTCTTCTTGGAGGGGAGGCGGCTGGTACGCCCCCGGAGCTTCGTTGCCCGCGTGGGGCGGGGTGCGGTGCAGCGGAACGGACGGCGCGGGAGAGCCTCCCGCGGCGCGGACAAGCTCGGCAACGCGGTCGAGCCACTCTTCGTAGACGTCGTCGACGGGACGGTAGCGCAGGAGCTCGTTTGCCGCGATGAGCGCAGCTCGAGCCTCCATGGGTGCGCGGAGCGCGCGGGACGAAGAACCAGCCGATGTGAACGAGGGAGTAGCAGTGCGGCCGTCTTGCCGCACGGATGGATGCTGAGACGATGCTTGCTGCTCGTTCCCTGCCGGGCCGGTGGCGGCATTGATGGCGGGCGATGGGGAACGGCGAGGACGCCCGCCGACGGGAGCCGTCTGGGCGACGCGGGTAGCGAGGGCGGCCCGGCGCTCGGTGCGGGCCCGACGAGCGTCAGACATGGATGCGACGGTCGGAGGAGAACGGAGCGGTGGAAGACGGATTCCGGCACACCCCTACCTGGCGCACCAAATGTCAGATTTCGGGTTCCGGCAGACCCTTGAGGTTCGAACTCTGGGGTGCGCGCGGAGATTGCGCCTTCTACCTCTCCGCCTCGCAAAGATCTAAACTACTGAAAGAACAGCACAAGGGACACAAGGTTTATACTAGTTTGGGCCACCATTGTGGTGTAATACCCTACTCTAGTTTGTGGTGGGGTGGATTGCCTCTTGGGCTGATGATGATGAACAATACAAGGAAGAACAGCCTCGCGAGGGTCTGTTCTTGGCTGGGAGGATGAACTACTAGGAGGAGTTCAATCGCCCTCTTCTCTCTCTCTCTGTTTGTTGCCTATGTTTCGGTCTTGGCTGCTTGATTCCAAGATGTCCCTACCCTGGGGGTGGCTAGTCCTATTTATAGGCAAAGGCCCTGGGTCTCTTCCCAAATATTGAGCGGGAAGGGCGCCAACAGTTGGCCATTTTGAAGGGGAACATCTGGTACACTTATCCTAACTAAAGTTGGTCCTCGCCTGCCAAAGGCTCTGGTGGTGACGCCGTCCTGGGCTCCACAATGACTTCCTCCCCACTGTTGGACTGGTCTTGGTCTCGTTGCACCGAAATGGGTGCCTTTGCTTGATACTCTTGCATGCGCTTGCTCCCTTTGCACCAAAGAGGAAAGGAGGACACTGTGCGGGCTGGCGCCCGCCTGGCGCCCTTGGTCGTCATGGCTTGCGTCATGGGCACCTCGTGAGGTACCCCGCCTTGATCTCTCCGCCTCCTCGTGAGCCAGCCTGATGAGGCCGCGCCTGAGGAAGCTCCGCGTCGTCCGCCCCGCGAGGCTTGGCCCCTCACGAGGGTCTTGGGTCTTGTGTTGATGAAGATGGGCCGTGCTGGGCCCCTTTGAGCCACGCCGCAGACCGCAGGCAGGCAAGTCTGGGGACCCCCGTTCCCAGAACGCTGACACATTCAACCCGATTGGCATATTTGTAGGTCTGGCACAGCAATCAAAATGAAATGTCTCCGAGTCTTATCAATTAATACAGACTTGTGCTCATATAAAATTACAAACCAAAAAACAAAAAACAATTATTAGATGATCTCTAAAACAAATGGTTTGATCGATTACATGAACAAACAACACAAAGGTTATTCAATGATGGAAAGAACATTTCACCTATGATTTACCAAGTGGGAATTTAATTTCCCTTTTTCCTTCAGGACCTTAACAATGCGGTCAGTCTTAGCTTGCTTCGTTTTGAAATCCACCAAATATTTAATGGTTGTCTTGAGTATTGCTTGTGATTGTGTTGTTTGCTTCCTCAACATATCAACTTCATCTCTAAGTGCAGAAGCACAATCCCTTTCTACCACTAGTTTAGCCTCTAGAGCATGAGCACTGGCAATTCATGATGCACGATTGGGCTGGTGCCACTACTGTGGGATGATACAACGTCCATCGGGACCTCGCTCTTTGATCTTGGGCTAACCTATTTTTCCATTAAAGTTCCGATTGGATTCTGAAAAGTTGAAGTTAGCAAAACATCTAAACTGGGAGTTATAACAGCAAACCAGTTAAACAAACAAGGAAATAAAGAGTTTCAATTGGATGCTGAAAAGTAGTTATTAACATCATTGTAACCGGTTGTTGCAGCAGCAAAGCAGTTAAACAAACAAGTTTTGCAAAACGTACCTATTGTGGCATTGGAGTTTCTCTTGGATCCTGAAAAGTTGAGTAGCCAGTAACGTGATTAGAGCAACCGGTTGCAGCAGCAAAGCAGTTAAACAAACAAGTTTTGCAAAAGGAACCTATTGTGTCATTGGAGTTTCTCTTGGATCCTGAAAAGTTGAGTAGTCAGTAACTTGATTAGAGTAACAAGTTATAGTAGCAAACCTGTTACACAAATATATTTTTGAAAATGTATCTGCTATGCAATTGGACTTCCAATTGGATCCTGAAAACTTGAAGTTGGTAAGATGATTACAGCAACAAGTTACAACAGCAAACCAGGTAAACAAGGAAGTTTCTGAAAACATACCTGTTGTGCCAATGGAGTTTTAGTTGGATCCTACAAACTTGAATGTTAGCAATCAATAAATGAAGTTTTGCAAGAGCCATAAGAAACTCTCAAAGTAGTAAAACTAACCAATTTTGGCAACGTATTGAATTACACATGAACTAGTAAAACTAACAAGTTCTTGGCAACGTATTAAAGTAACAAGTCGATACCGTTTACCAGCAACACAGACATCTGTCAATTTCTTTTATGTAAGCAAAATGATTCCAAAACAGATATAAGTTAAAAATATGGTGTCCCTCATATAAACCTGACAGTTGTCTATCTATGAACATGCAAACATTACTAGTGCTACAAGTGATAATAGCAAACAATTTAAACAAATAGGGTATCAGAACGTAAATTACACGTGAATTCTGCTGCACCCTAGAAGTACATATGACCAGCTATCTACATGCTTAAGTAGCTATTTAAGTTCAGGCAAACAGGTAATTCTTAACAGTAAGTATCAAACACATAGATAGGCGCAGTCTATAATAGGATTAACAGGCTATGGCATTATGTAATTAGTAGCAAACTAAATTAAGCCAAGCAACATAATTGAACAATTTTGCAATAAGTGGCTAACTAAAATTTTGAGAAGCAGGTAACTGAACTTACACTAGCTCTTTGTACAGTCACACTGCAACTTCTTTTTTGCTTACAAGGTTCTATGAAGGAGTCCATGGCATCAATTGCTTGGATACGCAGTCCCAATACTTCTTTCTTTCCACACTACATTGGTAAGTCGAATGGTTAATCTGGTAAGATGGTGCGTCCTTGATATGTTATATGAGGACGTGTAGTCAGACTAGTTGTATCCACACACATCACACTGGCTTTTACTGTATATTTCGTGCGATTACATTTGGCATATCGAGATCTAAGAAATCTACAATAGAATGAAAGACTGACATCCTTCACATTATTGGCAAACTCAGTTCATAGAAACAAGCAATTCAACCATTCTGTGTGCACATCAAAAGTGCCACTGGAATATTTTTCACTACCCCAATCATACACGCAAAAAGGGGCGACGCCCCCGTAGGGGCTGGTATGGGCAGCCGCCTCGGGTGGCTGGAAAGTGTGCACCTAGTTTGAGTCGTCTAGGTTGGCCCAGGCTAGTTATGTTCGTCCCAACACACGAGCAGGCAATGTAAAAAATGAAGAAAAATATTTCAATTTGGATGGGCCAATAACGTAAGTGCAAGGCAGGCCCTATAGCAGGCTCGCGGCCCAAAAGAGCGCCTCCCATATCGATCAATAGCAGGAAAAATCCCAATTCGTTCCCTCCAGCCTCCAGTCTGGTTTGCTCCTAACCTAGCCGCCGCTGGACAGACCAACACAGCACTTCCTCGCACCCTCGTTGGAGGGCGGTCGCCGGGCTTCAAGCGAATGGAAGGACAAGAAGATGAAGATCCAGTCGTGGGTGTAGCATGCGTGGGAGGCAGCAGCGGCAGCACGGGCATGGCATCGAGCTTGCGCAAATGGACAGTTGCAACTTGCAAGAGCAGCATGCGCAACGAGCAGGTACATCACATCACTGATTATATCTAATTCAATTGTTTAATTTCTGGCCAATAGTTAAACTTGACGGTGTTGTGAAACTGCTTGTATGTAGGGAATCTATGAGAAAATGAAACCAATTTCTGCTTATTTTATAATTCCCCCAATCAATACTGAACTGACTGAATCTAATGTATCTAATCAAGTTTCCGGTGCAAACATACAAGCTCATGTTGTTCTTGAGCCTGAAGTGTCTAATGAACAGACTGCTAATGAAGGATTTGATGCAAACATTTTACATGCTCCCGGTGATGCACATATAGTGTCCAATGAGGGATCTAATGCAGGCATTTTGCAAGCTCCCATTGAAGGATTTAGTGTCTAATGATGATCTGCTATGTTGAGAGAGACATAGAGATTTGCAGGCATTGATGAAAGCAAATTATAGTACATTTTCATGGCTTGAGGAAACGTCGAGCCATCTACCAGAAAGTCCCGTATCATGACAACGTAGCATAAATACTTTTCTAATCTATTGTTTGAAACTATTGGCATACTTGTGCAGGATAGATATATTGATATGCAGTTTGCGCACTGGTTATAGGTGCAATTACACTTCGATATTTTCAGCCAGAGAACGAATAATTCAAGCAGGTACAGACCATGTTAGTACTCCTTGTACACCATGTTGCATTTTTTGTTTTTGGTGCTGCATCATTTAGTGTTTTATAATCTGAACTACTTTGGATCATTAGCTGGTTTCCAAAGTGCATGTTAGCTTCACATTTCTCAAGTTATGTTGATTTCCGGAGTGCAAGTGCCTTCGTATTTTTTAAGTTAAATTTCGCCCCTGGTAACTTGAATTCGTGGATCTGCCACTGCACACAAATCATACACACAGGCTAGTACGAATTAAATGAAATGCACGGACTTACACTAGCTTGTTGTACAGGCTCACTGCAGCTCTGCTTGCGCTTGGGATGTTCCATGTACAAGTCCATGTTACCACTTGCTTGGATGTGCAGGCCTTGTGCTCCTTGCACCCCCCTCTGCATTTTTGACATGGTGAATGGTTGATCAAATAAGAGGAATCGACCTTGCTGTTGTACCAGAGGATAGATACTTACAAGGTTATACGGGTGTGCAGGATGTGTACCAGATCCCGTAGTGCCATCATGCTTCGCTAAAAATGGTTTTGCTTGTTTCAGATGATATCTCCAGAAGAAACAAGAGTTAAAGTTAGAGTTGCATAGGCGTGTAAGCTAAGAGAGCAGTGAAAGGATATCCAAACATCGTCAAAACAGTGCACAAGGGAGTGATGTGTGGATACCTAGTTTGGGCCGGCGTTTGGGCATGCTCGCCTAGCTAGAGTGCGGGTCACTTCAGCGCCATTGAGGGTGATGCACTGGTGTTGGCTGGCCGTGCACAGATGCAGATCTAGAGTGGTAGTGGAGTGCTACGATGCGGTGGACGAGACCGTTGGTGAAGCCCCAATGGCCTGGGGGGCGGAGGTGCGATGATGTGCTCGGTGAAGTAGCCCCGGTGAGGTGAGAGACAGTGTCGGTGAAGCGCACCTGATGCGGTGGAAGTCGGTGTCTGTGAGGCACGTCGGTTGCGGCGGCCGACGTTGTTGGTGGACCACCCGGTGCGGTGGACGAGGGCGTAGATGAGGTAGCTCCGGTGCGGTGGTGAAGCGGGAACATCGTCGTCTGGCACAGAGGTAGGGAAAGAGACGAGACGAGGGGCGATTCAAACTTTGCTTGGGTTGGCGGTGAATTAGGGATTTGAGCAATCTGGGCGTGGAAGGGGACGGCGGAGAAGGGAGATTTTGCAGGGCTGGAATTGGGGCCGCCAGATATTTCAATCCGAAACATGGAAGCGTGAACTTATTTTGTCGTCGTTCTTTTTTGGGGGGGGGAGGGAGGGAGGGGGGTGGGTGGCTGGGTGCTAAGCGTCCGTACGACACACGCGACCACCACGACACGACCCTAGTCTGCCTCGTGCGCCTACATTTGAGAATGCAAACGAATCTTCTTTCATTTGCAAACGAATCTGTATGTATTACCATGCCCGTGTTTTCCTTGCAAATAATTAGTCATTCGAAACAATATACTATAAATTAATTAATGAGGAGTTATTTGAAAAAAATCGAAACGGTATCCACGATATCCACGCTAACGTGGATTAGAGTGTGTGTCACATAATTAGTTATTTGAATTAGAGAGTGTGTGTGTGTGTCACATAGCAGTCTCCAATTCTAATGTGAATTTCGCATTTCACGTATCCACGCTACTTTTTTTAATACAAATTCATATGTATATGATGAACACCATGGTAGTGAGAAAACTTTGGATGGATTCAAACATATGACCTAAAAAATAGCACAACAATCGAGTCGATGTCAACTTTTCCTAACCTAATATGGCACGAATTCAAAATAATTACCCATATGCATGGCCTCAGTTCAAATCATACAATGTACACGGAATTGAAACATCGATATTAAGTCTCCTACTATCTACATTCAAATGTTGTTTTTAGCCCCACCCCCCTCGGCACACACGCTACATACTTCTTGTATCGGTCAATCTTCCTCTCCTAACCACCTTAGGAAGCTATCGGTTTCCGACACATGTTCATTCTTTCTCTCCATGTTTCGATCTCTAACTCTCTCAACTACACAACCCCCCTTTTTCCACTCTGTTACCAAATGTATTTACCTCACACACCTACCATTGCACCCCATGCCGAGCTCTCCCTCTCTCTCTCTCTCTCTCTCTCTCTCTCTCTCTTTCCCTCCCACCCTCTCTCGCTAGATAAATGAATTGCCTATCTATAGCCCCCAACCTGTTGTGCGCATGCATGCAACTTGTCTATCTAGGTCACTACCTCGAGACTATCTCACTCTTTCTTCCGCACGGCAGGCCACACTCGCTCAATCTCGCTCTCTTTATCTCAGTCTCGATTAACCTCGTTTTCTTTCACACACAAATGATATATCTCCCTGTTCGGGCCTCGATCGACACACTCTATACTCTCTCACGCAGATTGTCTATCTAGGTCAGCCCATCCAAGCCCACTCTTTCGACCTCATGGCGGGCTACGCTTGCTCAATCTCTCTCTCTCCCTCTCTCGCTCCCTCTCTCCCTCTCTCTCTCGCTTGCTCTCCCTCTCTCTCTCTCTCTTTGTATGTCTCGATTGACCTCGCTCTTTCTCGGACACAAACGATATATCTCCATGTTTGAGCCCAAATTGACATGTTCATATTGTATACTCTCTCATGCACATTGTCTATCTAGGTCACTCTCTCCAACCCGTCTCACTCTTTCAATCGCACGATGACCCACACTCTCTCAATCTCTCTCCCTTTATACATGTAATCGATTGACCTTGCTTCCTCCAACGCACAAAATATATCTACATGTATGTGGCTGGATCATCTCTCAAGCTCTATCTTATAGCCCTCACCCTTCCCAAAAGCTCAATCCGACAATATCTCTCCAGAGCATATATATCTTTTCAATGAATGTTGGACCACACTCACTTTGTCTCTCTATCTATATGTCTCTTGATTGACCTCGCTTTCTCACGCCGTATCTTCCACACATTGAAGCTACCTCTCCATCCCTCGCAAAGCCGGAGCTATTTACATTGCGAGGGGGACTCCAACCTTGGATTAATTTGTGTAGGCATTTATTCCGGTGGGTTTAGATTATGTTTTCGTAGCATTCGGCCCACAACTACTCCGAACACCGTTGCAAACCCCGCACCTCTCCCAATTGATTTCCCTCTGGCTCGGTCATCGCTCTCTCGGACGTCCTTTCTCGCCTTCAACGTCGCACCATGGTATTATTGCAAAAAACTCTGTTGTTCTCTTTAATTATTACAAATAAGCTACAAAACTACACACCGATAGTCCACCTGGAATGGAACAAATTTCGACCCACAAATTAAAGTGCTACAAACTACACACCGAGGGGCCCACCTGTCATGAAACAAATTTGGACCCATATACAAATTAAAAAAATAAAGGACGAGGATCGAACATGAGACCAGGGCCTTCAAGCCGCACGTCAATAGGCAACATACGTAGAACAACAATGTTTGTTGTACCCCCCTTTGTTCATATAATGTTTTTATATTACCACATCCTATTTAATGGATAACATGTAATATTATTTTTAGTACATTAGTGGGACCGGCTCGTTAGCACGTAGTACTATTCGCCTTCACTTACTGGTGGGTTCCATGTGTGCTCTCTCTCTCTCTCCCCTTCTGCGTTTAGACGCACGGGCAAACACAAAGAACTCGTGGGCGATGTTGCCGTTGACCATATCTGGACGCGTTCACAAGTTACGGCACCAGTTTCACGTACTAGTAGTACTAGTCAATGTGTACGTGCAATGCACGTTAATTTGGAAGTATATTAAGTGCATGCGGATATTAAGTAGGATATTATTTGCGTGTTATTATGTGATTAGCACTATTTTTGGCATGAAATTAACTGCACGCTAAACGTGTTGAGCGCTCGACATTGAAGCAGTCTAGGTCGTTGGATGAGAAGGAATACATGTGGCTTGATGACGTTTTATATTTAATTTTATACGGCTCTAGCAGAACATTCAATCAATCAAACCATAGATTTCATTCAGTCTGACTCCGACTTTACATTCATACGATGATCGATCCAAAATAAACAAAAATGATAAATGTTCAGATTTTAAGCATGGCAATCCGAATGTTTTTCATGGCAAATTTAGATTATGCGGCAGCGGCGGGGGCGTCTTGCGGTGGGAAGCGGCTCCTCTGTCGTGCTCTGTGTGTCGTCAGGCCACTGACCGACGGCGACGGTGGTGTGGTGCGCCGTTGTTGGCGTACTCCTGGATGTTGTCCCTAGCTTCAAGGAAGGCCACAATGTTCTAGACTTCGGTCTCCAGGAGTGAGTCAACTGGCAGGAGGAGGCGACTGGCGTTGGTGCAAGGAAGCGGTCGACGGAGGCCATCCATGCTGCTGAGGGGGGCACTCGCACCCGCATGGGGACATGTGCTGGCAATGGCGCGGCGGAGACATTCGTGTGCACGGGCACCGGCATGGGCGTGCACGTCAGTGCACGTGTAGGCGCAAGAGCTGGCAGGTGCACGGGCGCGTGAAAGTTGGCGGGGACCTCATGGAACCCCGTGGCATCAAGCTCGGCGACAATGTGCGGCTCCAGCCCATCAATGCCACCGGGATGGGCGCTGGCGCAGTCGGGGCAACGGAAGCCGAAACGGGAGCGGGGACAGGCGTGGCGTCTTCCAGCAAGGCCAGTTCAAGCTCGTCCCAAAGCGCCTTATGTTCATGAGACTCTGGCTGGGTGTCTTCCTCAGGAAACTAGAAGACTAAGGGAAGACCATCATGATGTGACATGGCGTATGGTTAGGTCAGGCTAGTTGGAGGTAGACGACAGGAGAATCAAAGAGGAAGAGAGAAGATTGTAGCGATACCGGGTAGTGCGGGTTTAATTTTAAACTGCGGCACCGACGACATTAAAAAAGGGATCAGTTGGGACGAAGGTGGGCGGCGGAGCCTGGTCAAAGGGCTCGCCTCCCGGTGAGCCTGAGCAGCGGTCTGCTCGCACGCCTCCTGTCAGCCGGCGAAGCGGTCTGCTCGCACGCCTCCCGTCGACTCACATGCTTGCTCGGACGGCACCTGCCAACGAGAAGCGGGACTCATGGCGGCACGTAAATGCCCATGGTTTCAATAAATACCTTGGCTCTTCATTTGTGCAACTTCACATAAGCAGCCTGTCTCAAATTGAAGAAAAAGATTACGTAGGAATATTTGTGCCATATCATGTAACCATGCTTAGTTTCATGAATTTCTGGTCACTTTTGGATTTTCTGAAATTTAAAATCCATGATTCAAAACAATATCATAACTTGCATCATGCAATAAATTTCCAAGTGATACATTTTCCTGTTGTATTTCTTAAGAAAGGATTTGGTCAAACATTTTGCTTACTTAGACTTCAGACAAGTTATATATGCAGAGTAAAAGGATAATCCCTCCGTACCAGTGCATTGCCTGATATATTAAGTCAAGTACTAGGAACGAACAAACGGGCTCAATTATGTGCTCATCCTGGTGTAGTACTCCTATTAGTACTAGGCAATGCAGTTGACGGGTGACCTTGGGTAGCGGCGACCGAGGGAATTGAACCGTACTCCGCACGGTGGGTAATGTTGTCTAGTTACTAAAGCATCCCTCCATTGCTAATTGGTAGTCACTATGGACCGGGGACATGAGGGGAAATTCCTAGGGGTGGAATTCTGGCCGCCAAATATTTCAACTCAAAACGCGGAGGCTCGACTGGTTGGGGTTGGTTCATGTGCGTACCACGCACACCACAAGAAGGACACGAGCCCGGTTTTTTTGAGGATCAACATGATCCGGTTTTTTAGGATCAACACGAGCCAAGGTCTGGCTGGTACGCCATTGGGTCCTACCATTCGAGTATATGAAATGAATCTTTTAAATTGCCGAACGAATCTATGTGTATTACAATGCCTGTATTTTCCTTGCAAATAGTAATCTCAACGTGGTAATTGATTTATGACGAGTTCTTGAATTAGAGTGAGTTTGTGATATAGTGATCTCAACGTGGATTTCACATTTCATCGTATCCCTAGTAAGTTTTTCATTGCAAATTCAAATTTAAAAGATGAAGGGTATGGTGGTGAGAAAACTTTTTATGTATCAAGCATATTACCACACACACACACACACGAACACAACAACAATCCAATAAGTATAGTGCATCTATTTTTCCAAACCATGCATGTATGACACGAATTCAAAAATACTCCTTCTGTTCCTAAATATTAGTCTTTTAGAGATTTCAACAAGTGACTACATACGGAGCAAAATGAGTGAATCTACACTCTAAAATATGTCTATATACATCCGTATGTGGCAGTCCATTTGAAATCTCTAAAAAGACTAATATTTAGGAACGAAGGGAGTAAAATGTAAGACATGCATGGTCCTCAATTCAATATTTAAAATGAACAGGAAACTGAAACATGAATATTAAGTCTAGTACTACAGTACATGCAAATGTTGTGTTTAGGCGGAGCTATGTAGATTGTCGGGGTTAACCCCTCGACCTTAGATAAAATTGTGAAGCTGTGTTTAGGATTGTTTAGATTATATTTGTCCCCACCCTCCCAAACACCGATTGGTTCTGCACCCCCTCCTCCCCGGGAGAATATCATGTGCCCCCACACCTTAGATGCTATATACTGATACGAGTTCCTTGGAGCTTGTAGATCTGAGATATAGGAGCTCACAGGATGTCTTAATATTTTTACAGGAAACCTTGATGAGTTTGAGAATTGCACACAATTTGTACAAAAACTACTCAGATGCCCTTGGATCCCATATCCAACGACCTCGAAGCTTGTATCACCGTAGCATCTAAGATGAAGGAGGACATCATATTCTCATGTATGTAAGAATATCATGTGCTACCACACCTTAGATGCTTTGGTGATACAAGCTCTTCGGAGCCGTTGGATTTGTGACCCAACAACTCCTCGGTGGTTCGAATGTTTTTTGTAGAAAAGCCCCCAAAGAGTTCGGCCACTGCTTACAAGCACAAAGACTGCTCAGATGCCATTGGATCTCAGATCAAACGACCTCGAAGCTCGTATCACCGTAGCGTCCAAGCTGCGAGAGCACCTGATGTTTTCTCGCACGGGAGAATATGAGGTGCCCCCGCACCGTAGATTCTATGGTGATACGAGTTCACGGAGATCTAACGGCTCACAGTAGGAGGTTTGAATGTTTTTGCAATATACGCCTGAGAGAGTTTGGGAATTGCGCAGAAAGTACAAGTACTACGCATGTGGCATCTGATCACAGATCATACGACCTAGATGCTCGTATCACCGTATCGGCTAATTAAGCTACGGGGAGCACCTAATATGAGCAACGGGGAGCCGTTGGATCCAAGATGCAGCGGCACACACGAGGCCTGAATGTTTTATTTGCAAAAAAACCTTGGAGAGTTTGGAAATTGCGCATAATTACAAAGACTACTCCCAAGCCATTGGATCTCAGTTCCAACGATGTAAAAACTCGTATCACCATAGCATCTAAGCTACGGGGTCGATGTGATATTCTATGTCGTTGTCATTATTGTTCATAAACTTGCAAAATACGTGTAACTCGTGTCGTTACTCGTCTAACCGCAGAAAATGTTTGTTCAATAAAACCATCCTACACTGAAATATCGGAACACACATGGGGGTACCACTTGTCATTGATCAAATTTGGACCTAAAACTAACAAATCTGAAAGACGAGATTCGAACTGGCAACCTGGACTACAAAGCGTAAGTCGATAGCCTAAAACAACAACTGTTGTTGGCTTTGTCCCATAACTTGATTTTTATACAGTATTACGTTGAGTAGAGTAGAGGGGGTGCCTTGTCAACACGTGCATGACCGTTGACTCACTTACTGGTGGGTCCCAGGTCTGCGATCTTTCTCTCCTCTCCATCGTCTAACCTTTAAACGCAGGGGCACACACGAAGAGCGGCGCTAACTTGCCGTGGTGTTATTATAACTAAAAAAAGCTTGGAAAATAGAAGAATCACCTAGAACAAGAGACGTTGTGGCTGGTCGAGACAGAGCTAACGACACCTATCCTCCGTGCCACGTTAGCATGATGAAGCTGTGTGGCTAGTGGGGTGTTTTTGACCGACTGGCTGGGTCTCGAGGTCGAACCATAGGTACTACTACGTCTGATACAGTATACTTTTACACGCACATTTTCCCCCCGTGTCAAGACGTGGCACACCCTACCGTGCGGTTTCGTGGTCCTCCCGGGTGGTGCACGCATATATTCTTCCTTGCTCGAGACGTGGGATGCCCTACCGCATGTTTTCTGGGTCCTCCTCGGTCGTAGCACCGAAGCAAGTAAATGAGTCATCAAATCACGAAAGACCACCTTTCCCGCCGAGTACATCAGTGAAGCACGGTGGCTAGCTTGTTGGGCTAGTGCGACCGATTAGCTAGGTCGCCGCCACATTTGTTTTTTCACCTTTTTTATCTCCTTGCCGGCAGGTAAATTTAAATATCCACCACGACGTTGCTCTAGTCTTTGGGTGCGGCAGGTGCTGCAGGATTTTTAATTTTTTGATTAACGGGAGCAGGTGCGGCAGTAATTAGTCACGATGACTCCGCCTGTAAAACCCACTGATCCCTCATGTGAGAAGTCATCGACTGGTGTTTTCCCATGGTGAAAACCTAAACATTCCCCGCTCCTCGGCTGCTCCCTCCGCCTTCCCGTAGATTGCATTGCCTTTCAGCCATTTTGCCCCCTTTGCTTCCTCTCCCCATTGCTTCTACCTGGTGCCATGGCGGCACAGTAGATCACGGAGTCTGAGGTGAGGCGCCTGACACATGATTTCGAGGCCAAGGATGCGGAGCTCAGGGCCAAGGACGTGGAGCTCCATGAGCTCAAGGAGGAGAGGAGTGCCATGCTCCTCCGTTATGTGCGAAAGTTCACGGAGCTTCAAAACTGGCAGGCGTCCAACACAAAGATGCTCGACGCATCGGCGGTGTTGCTGCAGAAAGCGGGAGATACAATAGGCCGTCAGGTGAGCCGACTGGAGCGCGAGCGGGCCGATTGTGATGAGGTCCAGGATCGCCTCAGCCACTTGGTGGACCAAGTTGCCACGCACGTGTTGCGGCTGCGCGGTGCCTACCGTCATACCAGCGCGACCATGCCGGCCGTCGGGCTAAACCCGTTCGACCACCCTGTCGATTTCAACGAGTTGCAGCTTCCTGACCTGGTCTCCTTCTTCACCTATATCTCTGAGGAGCTGAGCTGTCTCCGCGCGATGGTGGGGGCGGAGCTGGACAAGGTGGGATTGCGGGTTGCCGTCGCCATTGCCGGGCGAATCCTCTCGGGGCTCCGTCACCAGAATCCATTCGTGCCATTGGACGCCGTCTTTGACGAGCTGGCTCCCGTCGGCCGGGAGCGGGCTCTGCGGGCCGTTGCACCCTGCATCGCCAACATCGTGCACCTCGAGAACCAGAGGGACTTTGGTGGTGTTTAGGCATCCTCTGCATGGGCTTGTCCATGTCTCGGTGCAACATGACCATTGGATCAAACTCAGACGGTGCAGATCAGTCACTGTAGCACAAAGCGTGTGAGTGTGTTTGGTTGCATTCTCATCTCAATATAGTTGATCCCTCTTCGTGTATTTGTGTTAACCTACTGGTGTGGACTCATGCACCCTTCATGCACTCTGCCAAACACCCAAAAGTGGGTCGAGAAGGGAACTTTTGCTCCCATCCCGTGCACCCTTCATACACCCTACCTAACACTGAGTCATGCTTCATGTTTCATGGAGTACTGTAGCACCATACTCTCCGTGCGCTGTAGACCTAGTTCTGTTAACATTGATCTCACCGTTCATTCTCGACCGGACAATCGAAAAAGTGGTAATATGTTACATTACTATTCATATAGTTGACATGCGCACAACATCATTTGTTATCGTCATATCTTACTACACCAACAACAAGATTATGTAGTATTGACGTATGAACCATTGCACATGCCTAGTACTAGGAGCACTGTGTATGTTCAAGTGGCTACCGTGTTTCGCACTCCTTCGTTGTAAGAGTGGAAACGCTTGCTGTAATCATTTTTTTCTTCAGAAAAAACAGTGGACTCACTCTACCGTGCGGATCCTCCTCGATGGTCGTCGGGAACCTTGCTACTCACTTTCACCGACGTGTGGGACAACCAGCATGGGAGTCCACCAGCCATGCACTAAATTACTCCGTAGTAGAGTGCCCAACTACACGGTAGACTACCTCGATCGAAGCGCCGCAGTAATGCCCAATGAGACGTCAAATCACAAAACCCCCTCCTTTCCAGCATAAGTTGGACGGACAAAGCAACCACAATTTTACTCCTCTCTCAGCTTTATCTCTACCCAACCCTCGCTTCTCCCTCATCTTGTTCCTCATTTCTTCAAGAAAACCCCGACCTGCTTCTGCCATTGTTCTTCTCTCCCAAAGAAGGAAAGGTGAGCGCATCAATGGTGTTGATTCTGGCCAAGGCCCGGTCTTGCAACCCCAAGACTGATCCTATAACTCCCTCTTTGTTCTTCTTTTGGGTTTGTGATTATGGCTTCTTTTCTTTTATTTCTATTTGACAGTTTCTTGATGGACGCTGGAGCACCGGCCGAAGTGATGTCTATGGCTCTGGCAAAAACCGTCGAGGCTCATGGTACGAAGAAGCACAAGCACCCCGCCGAGACTACCGTAGACAAGCTCAAAGCCATTGCCCTGTCCAAGCCCCCCTCTCCGGGATCCCTCATTAAGCAAGTGCAGGTAATATCTCTTCTTGACGATCTTTTCTCGATCTTGATCGTGTTTTTTCATCTAACACGCAGTACTAGTACTAGTAGTACAACTTTTTGGGTGATCTTGCATGTGATTTTTGTGTGCCAAATGACGGTTCTAAATTCCTCTTTTGACCAAAACATGCGAGAGGTTGACACTGATTTCTTATAGATTACTTTCAACTACTTTATGAACATCAATGCTACCTTTGAAGAGGGTATATTTGCCTCAGTAACTTGTGTTATGGATATTGCAAGTAATCCCTCTGCTCTCATGCCTTTGAAGACATGTTCTAGTGTCTTTGTTCACTCATTTCTGTGCGTATATGTAGTCATATATGGAGTAAAATATCGAAAATCATCTTATATTTCTGAACGGAGGTAGTAATAAAATATTTGGTTTCTGTTTGAATTAGAACCAGGTCCGCGGTGGAGATGAAGTTCTCAAAGTCATGTCGTGTGAACTGGAAGACCTGAGGATGAGTTCTACTGCTAAACTATCCAGCTGTTGTGTCCTTGTCGCCACGTGTCCTGAACTAGTGTTTTCCTGTAGCATTGTTGTCAGGCGTGTTCTCGAGGCTGTACTTGACCACAACAATTTCCTGGCTGTGCCTTCGATTACGAAGGGTGTGGTTCTTGTAAAGCTTCCCGACAAATCTGATGCGGCCTGTCTTCATCGTCATGTTTATGAGTGGAAAGACCACTCTGTTAGGTTCTCCAAGGTTGAGGAGATGGTGATGGTGCCGGTAGACATCTCTCACGAAGTCCATGGCCTAGTCAGTTATGCGGGGTTCATCCCGTAGGTCGGTGGCAAGAAATAGTCTGCAGAGTTTAATTAGTGCAACTTTGCTTGTCTGTAGTAAGTACTATTGTTCAGTACTTGATTTGTGTTTGTGAACCCTGTATTGTTTAGTACTGCCGCTTTTGGTGTGTGGTGAGTCCTGAGAACAGTCTATGTTAATGTCTGTCCACTCAATTTAGTCTGTATATTTTGAAGTATCCAGATCATCTTTTTTGTGAGGACGGTTTATCAATTATGGTTACACTCCAATATCTGTATGCATTGCAGGGTTTATCGCACCCACCAGGATTTCCAGTCCCATGGATGTTCGGTCCATACGGTTTGTCACGACCTTTGGACTGTCCTGCTTGTGGGAGTAGGTGGGGGCCCTGCATGCCACGCGTAGTTGGATGACCAATCTTCTGTTTAGTACTTCAACATAGTGATTTCCTGGGAAGGATTCACTCATGTCACATCAAGTAAATATTATTGATTTACTGTCTAAATCTTATTTATTTAATGTCATGTTTTCTTTCTTTTGCTACAATTTTACGATGCAGGTTTTGCCATGTGACATTCATCACAGAATAAACCATTTGGTTTGCTCTACGATGGATATTTTTGCAGGTTTCACTTCTTATATCGTGTCAGTAACAAAGGCACTGTCCATCAATTATATTATTGGAAAAATGGATCAGTCTGTTGTCTGAGTACAAGCTGAATCCCTATGATGAACTGCGGTTCGGTTTAACAAACACGCCACAATTAGTCCTTCTCGCGTTTAAAAGAAATGAAGAAAAATACTGGATCACGGTCATGGAGCCTAGTCAAGTTAGAAAGCTGTTCATAGCAATTCAAACACCATCGCCGCTGTCTCGCACATCGGTACCACCTTCAGCAACGGATCGAGCACCGGCAGTTGCTCTTGCACTGACAGCGACAGCAGCTCAGTCTGATCCAGCTGAGGATTGGGCACCGACCGCGTCAGCGGATCAGGCTGATCTACCGGAGGATCAGGCATCGACGCTGGCACCTGCTCCGACACCGGCACTAGCTCTACAAGGAGCACCATCTCCGGCAGCAGCAGCAGCACTACCAGTCACACCGGCACGGGCACCAGCAATGGCTTCGGCACCTGCACCAACACTTGCACTTGCATCTGCTCCGGCCTGTGCAGCGGCAACGGAACCAGCAGTTGCATCGGCAACAGATTGGGCCATAGTTCACACTTCATATACCAAAGTCCTTACAAAAACAGACATGTCCACCTTCTTGGTAAGCATTGGTTGCCCAAGTGCTTCGTTCTTTTTTATTTCCATGTTGTTTCACATGATTCACTGTGTTGATCTAACTGTTTGTGTATGTCTACTTGTTTGCAAACAGAGAATTCCTGGAGCAACGAGGGAGTCGTTCAACAATCCGGGCGACCATGGCCAAGTTTCTCTTACCATGCGCAGCCTTGGTGTGAATGAACCTGGACAATATACCATAAGTACAAAGGATGGTCGCATGATGATTGTTGCTAAAGGATGGTCAAGGTTCAAATCTAAATCATATCTTGCGGTAGGGGATGATGTCAAAATCGAACTTTCTCGCCAAGGAGAGCTGGTCCAAATCAACTTTGAAATTCTTCAGTAGCAGCACGCAACTGCCGAACTGATCTATCCTCTGACAGATTTTGATGTAATACTCTGGCATGGTGAAACAAGTGTCCTGTGTGTATAAGTAGTATGACAGTTTCGTTGATAGAATTGCAACTCTGACTGCTGGTTAGGAACTGTCGTTTGATTTCATTCCAACAGCTACCGTGCTTTATTCAATTTTGTGTATTCTCCTTGCGACAGCATCTAAAACCAGCACCGTACCGACCACTTCAATATGAAAAGCGCTGAGGTAGAACACATGGGCCCCCAAACATGCAGGGCCATAGGCCTGTGGCCCAAAGTCCAGAACCGCGAGCCTGTCTGAGTATTTCTCAGCTGAAACCCCATAATGCCCGTGCGTTGCATGTAACATCAAGATCCATTTGTATGAGTATTTTATCTTGTGAGAGAAAAGGATGAACGAGGGAAGGCCTTATTTGCAAATGTGGAGAGGTGTGTGGGTACCTTTTTGCAAAATTGCCATAGTTTCCTTCCTATCCGTCAGATATAAATCAGACGACCTATATTGCAGGATGGCAGGCGCACCATCATCACCAACTCGTCTATACCGTGTTAAAAAACTCTTTTTTATAATTATATATGTTATATCTATTCACCTTGATTTTTCTTATGTATAAAGTTTTCATATAAAAGATCTTTATATTTCTTTACAGAGGGAGTATCTCTCTGTCAAAAATATATTTATGTGTAACTAGTTACTCCTGTCTTTCTACTTCCTTTCGCTGATATGTGGGGCATCCGGCAACGGGGTCCATGTGCCATATGCACCAAATTAGAGTGCACAACTGCATGGTAGACACACCCCGATCGTAGTGCCGCAGTAATGCCCAATGAGCCGTCAAATCACAAACACCCCCACCTTTCCAGCTTTAGCAGTAAGCTGGACGGACGAAGCGGCAATATTTCACTGGGCGTGAATCCCCTTCTCCCTCGTCTACTTGTTCATAAAAAAAACCCACTCGGCGATTGCATAGGGTTTTCTCATGGAGAACTTGGTACGAATTCTTCATCATCCCCGATAAATCCAAGTCCCTTGGTCGCGAGTACTCCTAGGATAGCAGCCGCCGCCGTTGATGCATTTTTCTTCCTATTGAATCTAGTGTGTTTCATTTGCAGTGCCCAAAGTGCGAGGAGCTTACAAGTTTCTGCACCCTCGGTGAGACGCCACACTTGTTCCTTCTCATCCTAACACAGGATTTTAAAACGCGCACAGTATGTTCCTAGAATCCTCTTTTCTATCCGGGAGGGTGGGGTTTCTTGAACATGTTGTCGACTAATTTGGAAATTTGGATTGCTATATTTGGATAAAAGGTACTAGTACCATGGTCAACACTGACGTGAAGGAGGAAATTATTTCTAGATTTGGATATAGGGAATACATGTACATTCCTGCAGTGCATTCCTTGCTCTGCCAAAACACATGTACTCAACATGCTCGGCCTTGCCATAACTGAATACACCAGTTTAATGGTCACAGTGAAGACAAGCCATGTATATAAGTTTCGAGTTGGGTTCATGAACCAAGAAGATCGCTGCTTTTTATGCCTGAACTTGGATAAACTTTCTCAAGTGTTACGGACTGAAAGTTGGCGCACGAATGTTGATGGAAATAGCAGAACGTGGTCTCATCTTCACTGCGATCTTCCACCCCGATGTTGTTCCAATTGTTCATCCATGTTAGTTTTGTATCTGGTTCTTGCTTCTTGCCTCGATTACTTCTTAATCCACCTATTCTGTCTAACTAATCACAATTTAACTTTAGAAGTAGCAACGAATCTAAGATGCTACTTCTAACTAATATTTTCTTATAATTTGTGGCACGTGTAGGTTTTTTTAGAGTTAAGCAGGCTACTCGTTTGTTATTCTGTAAGAACTCAGCTGTTACTCATGGCACTGAAGTTGACTTGGACGACATCCACAAGTTCCTACACTTTCTTGATCGTCTTGAGGTCCTTGTGGGGCGTTTTAGTGCTGGAAGGCCACGTGGGATATGTGTGCCACTGCTGCACTCATTGAACAGGTCCAACTGTGTTGAGAAACTTATGGTACGAGCTGTTTTATGTAATATATGTTGTTCATAAACTCTTGCTTATGCACGGCTTTACAACTGTGATCTTCTTGAAACAGGAACTGCCCAGTTCTATTGTTCCTATACAGATGCCTGCTCATGGTCGGGTCAGACTTGCGCTTGGTCACAATATGATGTTTATGTCGACCTACTCCGTTCCCCTTGGAGGTGAAAAGATACTTATTCATTGGTGGTCTCAAATAATGAAGGCCCGTCCATCTTGGAGAATAGGACAGAAGATTATGTTCCTGCTTTTCCATGGCTCTAAAGTGAATATCCTGTTTATTGACCACATTGCGAGATGAAGCCACTTTCAGAAGGTTGTGGATGCGCGGGGTGGCTCATGGGCCTTGTCCTAGGGCTTGGCGGCCTCACCCTTTGTTTAACTGTAGGCAAAGTAGCACTGTTTGAGGCATGCTTTGTACGGTTGAACCTGTATAAGTACTCATACTGCTTTCAGCTATGGTTGTTAAGTGCCCTTGCTGGTTTCAATTGAGGTTGTCAAGTACTCCTGCTGCTTTTACAGTCTGTCGTGTTTCTTCAATCCTATCTTCCTCCAGCCGCAACCAAACCAGCGCCGGCGGGGCCGCCTGCTTCCGCCTCCCATGGCTGGTTGTGCCTCAGTGCATGCATCATCGCCCCGCCGTCTCCTAAATCATTAACGCCGACCTCCGAGGCCTCGCCGTCATCCTCCGCGCGCTTTGCTGCGCTCGCCGCGGCGCCTCCCTCTCGCGTTGTCAACATAGTCAGCAAACAAGAGGAATCGGTCGAGGACTGCGAAGGAAATATGCCCTAGAGGCAATAATAAAGTTATTATTTATTTCCTTATATCATGATAAATGTTTATTATTCATGCTAGAATTGTATTAACCGGAAACATAATACATGTGTGAATACATAGACAAACAGAGTGTCACTAGTATGCCACTACTTGACTAGCTCGTTAATCAAAGATGGTTATGTTTCCTAACCATAGACATGAGTTGTCATTTGACTAACGGGATCACATCATTAGGAGAATGATATGATTGACATGACCCATTCCGTTAGCTTAGCACACGATCGTTTAGTATGTTGCTATTGCTTCTTCATGACTTATACATGTTCCTATGACTATGAGATTATGCAACTCCCGTTTACCGGAGGAACACTTTGTGTGCTACCAAACGTCACAACATAACTTGGTGATTATAAAGGTGCTCTACAGGTGTCTCCGAAGGTACATGTTGGGTTGGCGTATTTCGAGATTAGGATTTGTCACTCCGATTGTCGGAGAGGTATCTCTGGGCCCTCTCGATAATGCACACCACTTAAGCCTTGCAAGCATTGCAACAAATGAGTTAGTTGCAGGATGATGTATTACGGAACGAGTAAAGAGACTTGCCAGTAACGAGATTGAACTAGGTATTGAGATACCGACGATCGAATCTCGGGTAAGTAACATACCGATGACAAAGGGAACAACGTATGTTGTTATGCGGTCTGACCGATAAAGATCTTCGTAGAATATGTGGGAGCCAATATGAGCATCCAGGTTCCGCTATTGGTTATTGACCGGAGACATGTCTCGGTCATGTCTACATAGTTCTCGAACCCGTAGGGTCCGCACGCTTAACGTTATGATGACGGTTATATTATGAGTTTATGTGTTTTGATGTACCGAAGGTAGTTTGGAGTTCCGGATGTGATCACGGACATGACGAGGAGTCTCGAAATGGTCGAGACATGAAGATTGATATATTGGACCACTATATTCGGACACCGGAATGGTTCCGGGGGGGGGGGGGGGGGGTTATCGGATATATACTGGAGTACCGGGGGGTTACCAGAACCCCCCCCCCCCGGAGGTTATTGGGCCTCATGGGCCCAAGTGGTGGAAGAGGAGAGGCGGCCAAGGGGCAGCCGCGCGCCCCTCCCCCCCCCCCAAGTCCGAATTGGACAAGGAGGGGGGCGGTGCCCCCCCCCCCTTTCCTTTCCCCCTCTCTCTCCTTCCCTCTCCTCTCCTACTCCAACATGGAAGGGGGGAGTCCTACTCCCGGTGGGAGTAGGACTCCTCATGGGGCGCGCCAAGGGTGGCCGACCCCCTCCCCCTCCTCCACTCCTTTATATACGGGGAGGGAGGCACCCCCTAGAGACACAACAATTGATCCCCTGGATCTCTTAGCCGTGTGCGGTGCCCCCCTCCACCATAGTCCACCTTGATAATACTGTAGCGGTGCTTAGGCGAAGCCCTACGTCGGTAGAACATCAACATCGTCACCACGCCGTCGTGCTGACGAAACTCTCCCTCAACACTCGGCTGGATCAGAGTTCGAGAGACGTCATCGGGCTGAACGTGTGCTGAACTCGGAGGTGCCGTACGTTCGGTACTTGATCGGTCGGATTGTGAAGACGTACGACTACATCAAACGCGTTGTGCTAACGCTTCCGCTTTCGGTCTACAAGGGTACATGGACAACACTCTCCCCTCTTGTTGCTATGCATCACCATGATCTTGCGTGTGCGTAGGAATTTTTTTGAAATTACTACGTTCCCCAATAGTGGTATCAGAGCCTGGTTTTATGCGTTGATGCTATATGCACGAGTAGAACACAAGTTAGTTGTGGGCGATATAAGTCATACTGCTTACCAGCATGTCATACTTTGGTTCGGCGGTATTGTTGGATGAGCGGCCCGGACCGACATTACGCGTACGCTTACGCGAGACTGGTTCTACCGACGTGCTTTGCACACAGGTGGCTGGCAGGTGTCAGTTTCTCCAACTTTAGTTGAACTGAGTGTGGCTACGCCCGGTCCTTGCGAAGGTTAAAACAGCACCAACTTGACAAACTATCATTGTGGTTTTGATGCATAGGTAAGAACGGTTCTTGCTAAGCCCGTAGCAGCCACGTAAAAGTTGCAACAACAAAGTAGAGGACGTCTAACTTGTTTTTGCAGGGTATGTTGTGATGTGATATGGTCAAGACATGATGCTATATTTTATTGTATGAGATGATCAAGTTTTGTAACCGAGTTATCGGCAACTGGCAGGAGCCACATGGTTGTCACTTTATTGTATGCAATGCAATCGCCCTGTAATGCTTTACTTTATCACTAAGCGGTAGCGATAGTCGTAGAAGCATAAGATTGGCGAGACGACAATGATGCTACGATGGAGATCAAGGTGTCGCGCCGGTGACGATGGTGATCATGATGGTGCTTCGGAGATGGAGATCACAAGCACAAGATGATGATGGCCATATCATATCACTTATATCTTTTATGCATCTTATCTTTCTTTGATTGACGGTAGCATTATAAGATGATCTCTCACTAAATTTCAAGATAAAAGTGTTCTCCCTGAGTATGCACCGTTGCCAAAGTTTGTCGTGCCCAGACACCACGTGATGATCGGGTGTGATAAGCTCTACGTCCATCTACAACGGGTGCAACCCAATTTTGCACACGCAGAATACTCGGGTTAAGCTTGACGAGCCTAGCATATGCAGATATGGCCTCGAAACACTGAGACCGAAAGGTCGAGCGTGAATCATATAGTAGATATGATCAACATAGTGATGTTCACCATTGAAAGCTACTCCATTTCACGTGATGATCGGTTATGATTTAGTTGATTTGGATCACGTGATCACTTAGAGGATTAGAGGGATGTCTTTCTAAGTGGGAGTTCTTAAGTAATACGATTAATTGAACTTAAATTTATCATGAACTTAGTACCTGATAGTATCTTGCTTGTCTATGTTTGATTGTAGATAGATGGCCCGTGCTGTAGTTCCGTTGAATTCTAATGCGTTCCTTGAGAAAGCAAAGTTGAAAGATGATGGTAGCAATTACATAGACTGGGTCCGTAACTTGAGGATTATCCTCATTGCTGCACAGAAGAATTACGTCCTGGAAGCACCACTGGGTGCCAGGCCTGCTGCTGATGCAACTGACGATGTTAAGAACGCCTGGCAGAGCAAAGCTGATGACTACTCGATAGTTCAATGTGCCATGCTTTACGGCTTAGAACCGGGACTTCAACGACGATTTGAACGTCATGGAGCATATGAGATGTTCCAGGAGTTGAAGTTAATATTTCAAGCAAATGCCCGGATTGAGAGATATGAAGTCTCCAATAAGTTCTATAGCTACAAGATGCAGGAGAATAGTTCTGTCAGTGAGCATATACTCAAGATGTCTGGGTATAATAATCACTTGATTCAACTGGGAGTTAATCTTCCGGATGATAGCGTCATTGACACAATTCTCCAATCACTTCCACCTAGCTACAAGAGCTTCGTGATGAACTATAATATGCAAGGGATGGATAAGACAATTCCCGAGCTCTTTGCAATGCTAAAGGCTACGAAGGTAGAAATCAAGAAGGAGCATCAAGTGTTGATGGTCAACAAGACCACTAGTTTCAAGAAAAAGGGCAAAGGGAAGAAGAAGGGGCACTTCAAGAAGAACATCAAGCAAGTTGCTGCTCAGGAGAAGAAACCCAAGTCTGGACCTAAGCCTGAAATTGAGTGCTTCTACTGCAAGCAGACTGGTCACTGGAAGCGGAACTGCCCCAAGTATTTGGCGGATAAGAAGGATGGCAAGATGAACAAAGGTATATGTGATATACATGTTATTGATGTGTACCTTACTAGAGCTCGCAGTAGCACCTGGGTATTTGATACTGGTTCTGTTGCTAATATTTGCAACTCAAAACAGGGACTACAGATTAAGCGAACACTGGCAAAGGACGAGGTGACGATGCGCGTGGGAAATGGTTCCAAAGTCGATGTGATCGCGGTCGGCACGCTACCTCTACATCTACCTTCAGGATTAGTATTAGACCTAAATAATTGTTATTTGGTGCCAGCGTTGAGCATGAACATTATATCTGGATCTTGTTTGATGCGAGACAGTTATTCATTTAAATCAGAGAATAATGGTTGTTCTATTTATATGAGTAATATCTTTTATGGTCATGCACCCTTGAAGAGTGGTCTATTTTTGATGAATCTCCATAGTAGTGATACACATATTCATAATGTTGAAGCCAAAAGATGCAGAGTTGATAATGATAGTGCAACTTATTTGTGGCACTGCCGTTTAGGTCATATCGGTGTAAAGCACATGAAGAAACTCCATACTGATGGACTTTTGGAACCACTTGATTATGAATCACTTGGTACTTGCGAACCGTGCCTCATGGGCAAGATGACTAAAACACCGTTCTCCGGAACTATGGAGAGAGCAACAGATTTGTTGGAAATCATACATACATATGTATGTGGTCCGATGAATGTTCAGGCTCGTGGCGGATATCGTTATTTTCTCACCTTCACAGATGATTTAAGCAGATATGGGTATATCTACTTAATGAAGCATAAGTCTGAAACATTTGAAAAGTTCAAAGAATTTTAGAGTGAGATTGAAAATCATCGTAACAAGAAAATAAAGTTTCTACGATCTGATCGTGGAGGAGAATATTTGAGTTACGAGTTTGGTCTACATTTGAAACAATGCGGAATAGTTTCGCAACTCACGCCACCCGGAACACCACAGCGTAATGGTGTGTCCAAACGTCGTAATCATACTTTACTTGGTATGGTGTGATCTATGATGTCTCTTACAGATTTACCGCTATTGTTTTGGGGCTATGCTTTAGAGACGGCCGCATTCACGTTAAATAGGGCACCATCAAAATCTGTTGAGACGACGCCTTATGAACTGTTGTTTGGCAAGAAACCAAAGTTGTCGTTTCTTAAAGTCTGGGGCTGCGGTGCTTATGTGAAAAAGCTTCAACCTGATAAGCTCGAACCCAAATCGGAGAAATGTGTCTTCATAGGATACCCAAAGGAGACTGTTGGGTACACCTTCTATCAAAGATCCGAAGGCAAGACATTTGTTGCTAAGAATGGATCCTTTCTAGAAAAGGAGTTTCTCTCGAAAGAAGTGAGTGGGAGGAAAGTAGAACTTGATGAGGTAACTGTACATGCTCCCTTATTGGAAAGTAGTTCATCACAGAAACCGGTTTCTGTGACACCTACACCAATTAGTGAGGAAGTTAATGATGATGATCATGGAACTTCAGATCAAGTTGCTACTGAACCTCGTAGATCAACCAGAGTAAGATCTGCACCAGAGTGGTACGGTAATCCTATTCTGGAAGTCATGCTACTAGATCATGATGAACCTACGAACTATGAAGAAGCAATGGTGAGCCCAGATTCCGCAAAATGGCTTGAAGCCATGTAATCTGAGATGGGATCCATGTATGAGAACAAAGTGTGGACTTTGGTTGACTTGCCCGATGATCGGCAAGCAATTGAGAATAAATGGATCTTCAAGAAGAAGACTGACACTGATGGTAATGTTACTGTCTACAAAGCTCGACTTGTTGCGAAAGGTTTTCGACAAGTTCAAGGGATTGACTACGATGAGACCCTCTCACCAGTAGCGATGCTTAAGTCTGTCCGAATCATGTTAGCAATTGCCGCATTTTATGATTATGAAATTTGGCAGATGGATGTCAAAACTGCATTCCTGAATGGATTTCTGGAAGAAGAGTTGTATATGATGCAACCGGAAGGTTTTGTCGATCCAAAGGGAGCTAACAAAGTGTGCAAGCTCCAGCGATCCATTTATGGACTGGTGCAAGCCTCTCGGAGTTGGAATAAATGCTTTGATAGTGTGATCAAAGCATTTGGTTTTGTACAGACTTTTGGAGAAGCCTGTATTTACAAGAAAGTGAGTGGGAGCTCTGTAGCATTTCTGATATTATATGTGGATGACATATTACTGATTGGAAATGATGTAGAATTTCTGGATAGCATAAAGGGATACTTTAATAAGAGTTTTTCAATGAAAGACCTCGGTGAAGCTGCTTACATATTGGGCATTAAGATATATAGAGATAGATCAAGACGCTTAATTGGACTTTCACAAAGCACATACCTTGACAAAGTTTTGAAGGAGTTCAAAATGGATCAAGCAAAGAAAGGGTTCTTGCCTATGTTACAAGGTGTGAAGTTGAGTAAGACTCAATGCCCGACCACTGCAGAAGATAGAGAGAAAATGAAAGATGTTCCCTATGCTTCAGCCATAGGCTCTATCATGTACACAATGTTGTGTACCAGACCTGATGTGTGCCTTGATATAAGTCTAGCAGGGAGGTACCAAAGTAATCCAGGAGTGGATCACTGGACAGCGGTCAAGAACATCTTGAAGTACCTGAAAAGGACTAAGGATATGTTTCTCGTTTATGGAGGTGACAAAGAGCTCATCGTAAATGGTTACGTTGATGCAAGCTTTGACACTGATCCGGACGATTCTAAATCGCAAACCGGATACGTGTTTACATTGAATGATGGAGCTGTTAGTTGGTGCAGTTCTAAACAAAGCGTCGTGGCGGGATATACATGTGAAGCGGAGTACATAGCTGCTTCAGAAGCAGCAAATGAAGGAGTCTGGATGAAGGAGTTCATATCCGATCTAGGTGTCATACCTAGTGCATTGGGTTCAATGAAAATCTTTTGTGACAATACTGGAGCAATATCCTTGGCAAAGGAATCCAGGTTTCACAAGAGAACCAAGTACATCAAGAGACACTTCAATTCCATACGGGATCTAGTCCAGGTGGGAGACATAGAAATTTGCAAGATACATACGGATCTGAATGTTGCAGACCCGTTGACTAAGCCCTTCCACGAGCAAAACATGATCAGCACCAAGGCTCCATGGGTGTTAGAATAATTACTGTGTAATCTAGATTGTTGACTCTAGTGCAAGTGGGAGACTGAAGGAAATATGCCCTAGAGGCAATAATAAAGTTATTATTTATTTCCTTATATCATGATAAATGTTTATTATTCATGCTAGAATTGTATTAACCGGAAACATAATTCATGTGTGAATACATAGACAAACAGAGTGTCACTAGTATGCCTCTACTTGACTAGCTCGTTAATCAAAGATGGTTATGTTTCCTAACCATAGACATCAGTTGTCAATAGATTAACGGGATCACATCATTAGGAGAATGATATAATTGATATGACCCATTCTGTTAGCTTAGCAGATGATCGTTTAGTATGTTGCTATTGCTTTCTTCATGACTTATACATGTTCCTATGACTATGAGATTATGCAACTCCCGTTTACCGGAGGAACACTTTGTGTGCTACCAAATGTCACAACGTAACTGGGTCATTATAAAGGTGCTCTACAGGTGTCTCCAAAGGTACATGTTGGGTTGGCGTATTTCGAGATTAGGATTTGTCACTCCGATTGTCGGAGAGGTATCTCTGGGCCCTCTCAGTAATGCACATCACTTAAGCCTTGCAAGCATTGCAACTAATGAGTTAGTTGCGGGATGGTGTATTACAGAACGAGTAAAGATACTTGCCGGTAACGAGATTGAACTAGGTATTGAGATACTGACGATCGAATCTCGGGCAAGTAACATACCGATGACAAAGGGAACAACGTATGTTGTTATGCGGTCTGACCGATAAAGATCTTCATAGAATATGTGGGAGCCAATATGAGCATCCAGGTTCCGCTATTGGTTATTGACCGGAGACATGTCTCGGTCATTTCTACATAGTTCTCGAACGCGTAGGGTCCGCACGCTTAACGTTACGATGACGGTTATATTATGAGTTTATGTGTTTTGATGTACCGAAGGTAGTTCGGAGTCCCGGATGTGATCACGGACATGACGAGGAGTCTCGAAATGGTCGAGACATGAAGATTGATATATTGGACGACTATATTCGAACACCGGAATGGTTCTGGGGGTTATCGGATATATACCGGAGTACCGGGGGGTTACCGGAACCCCCCGGGAGGTTATTGGGCCTCATGGGCCCAAGTGGTGGAAGAGGAGAGGCGGCCAAGGGGCAGCCGCGCGCTCCTCCCCTCCCAAGTCCGAATTGGACAAGGAGGGGGGCGGCGCCCCCCACCCTTTCCTTTCCCCCTCTCTCTCCTTCCCTCTCCTTTCCTACTCCAACATGGAAGGGGGGAGTCCTACTACCGGTGGGAGTAGGACTCCTCATGGGGCGCGCCAAGGGTGGCCGGCCCCCTCCCCCTCCTCCACTCCTTTATATACGAGGAGGGAGTCACCCCTAGAGACACAACAATTGATCCCTTGGATCTCTTAGCCATGTGTGGTGCCCCCCTCCACCATAGTCCACCTCGATAATACTGTAGCGGTGCTTAGGCGAAGCCCTGCGTCGGTAGAACATCAACATCGTCACCACACCGTCGTGCAGACGAAACTCTCCCTCAACACTCGGCTGGATCAGAGTTCGAGGGACGTCATCGGGCTGAACGTGTGCTGAACTCGGAGGTGCCGTACGTTGGGTACTTGATCGGTCGGATCGTGAAGACGTACGACTACATCAACCGCGTTGTGCTAACGCTTCCGCTTTCGGTCTACGAGGGTACGTGGACAACACTCTCCCCTCTTGTTGCTATGCATCACCATGATCTTCCGTGTGCGTAGGAATTTTTTTTTGAAATTACTACATTCCCCAACAAACGGTACATGGAGAGGATGACAGTAGGGGCCCACCATGTCCATGGCCGGACGCAAGGAAGTTCCTCATTTTTTGTTATATATATATATATATATATATATATATATATGATCCATTGTCCACATATGGAAAAAGAAAATGCTTCCTGCTAGTGGTTTCCTGACATCTGGGACCCATGACATTATCAGCGTATATAGTCAATAGACAAGAGAACAACACAAGATCGGCTGACACACCTGGGACGTAGCTCCTCGAGCAGTATTTTTTGTTATTGTTGAGACGGAGTAGGGTTTCAACTGGGTTGTGGCCCGTATAGCCCAGGCTTATATTTTATGTTCACCACATGACCAGCCCAGCTATTTTTTGTTTGTGAAAATGAGCCCGGTTTATTTTTTCTGAAGAATACGCAATCTAGGCCTACTTATTTTTCTACGCCCTGATGGGCTGCAAATCTTTCAAGACGCCTGCAAATCTTGAAAGTAATATGAAATGGGCTGTAAATATAAAAACAGATGACAAATTGGTAATTACTTTATAATTTCTGAATTTTTTCACATTTTCAGATTCCAATTTCACTGGGCTTTAACCTAATTTAAATATATATCCAAAGTACTTTTAATCTAGCTTGACATTTCAATATTAAAAATAGTTTGGAACCCACAGAAATATGCGAAATTTTGTTTAAATTTTTAACCCTGGCCCTAGCCAACAAAAAAACGGACTGCAATAAATTGCATAAGAAGTTGCAATGAGCTATATATAAATTATTAAAAAAATAGGGAATGGTCTGACTTGTGGGCCTATTAAGTTGACGCGTATGCAAGATTTTTTTACTTATTATATAACAATTCTAGCAGACGTAACCGTTGGAAGTCAATCCAACGGCCGTCGTGTTTCTTCAATCTCTGATCTTCTTGCGCCAGCCGCCAAATCCAGCACCGGCGGGACCGCTTGCTCCCGCCTCCCGTGGCCGGCTATGCTGTTGCGTAGGCCTCACCGCCCCTACTACTCCCACCACTGGCCAGGCCATCCCTCCACTCACCCACATCCCTCGACTGTTGTGGCTTTGCCGCCTCCGGGTCATTCCCTTCCTGGGTCTCGCCTCGTCCATCGCGGTGGTGTTCTCGGCACGGCATGGTCAACGTTGTCAACAAACGACAACATCGGAAGAGGGACATATATGGAGAGGCTGACAGTTGGGACCCACATGGTCCATGGCCACACGCAAGCAAGTACCTCCTTATTACGCCAAAAAGAATGAATACTCCCACTGACAGCTCGGACCCACGAGCTATATCGTTGCACACAAGGAAGTGCCTCCTTATTATGCACACAAAAATGAATACTCCCCCTACTAGCTGGGACCCACCATAGTGGGAGGCTGACTTGTGGGCCTACTAAGTTGACGCGGACGGAGGGCTTTGTCAACTTAGTCAACAAACGATTCTATCACCAGTGACCATTGGATTGTTAATATCCAACGGTCGTCCTGCTTCTTCAACCTCTGATTTTCTTGCTCCAACCATCCAAACCACCGCGTGCTCTTGCCTCTCATGGCCGGCTGTGCTGACGCAGAGGCCTCACCGCCCCTACTACTCCCACTGCTGGCCAGGCCCTGCGGTGACGGCAGCCTCACACCGCAGCCGAACCAGTGAACCCTCGTACTCCTCTCCGCGTGGGCATCCACTGCCGCGTCTTCCCCGGCTCCGCATCGTTCCCTTCCTAGTCCTCGTCATCGTCCACCGCCTTGGTGCTCTCGACGCGGCGTGGTCAATGTGGTCAATGAACGACTTCCATCGAAAGAGTACTGTACGTTGAGAGGCCGACAGCTGGGTCCACGGCCACAACAAGGAAGTGCCTCCTTATTACGCGCAAAATAATTATTCCTCCACCTGACAGTAGGGACCCACCGGACGGGCCACTGTATTTCGTGAAAAAAAACGTTTCCCCCTAACTGTTGGGATCCACCAGCTACATCTTTGCACGCAAGGAAGTGCCTGATAGTCGGGACCCACCCGGTCGAAGCGTACGTAGCATTGTCATTCTGGTAGCGAACGTGTGCGTACATACTGGTCGATCGGTCTGTCTGCAGGCTGCATCAATGAACCGTGGCCATGTAAGGAAGGCCACGTGTCGTAGTAGAGGCGCGCACATAGCATGTACACGTACGTACAACAGCCAGGGTGCAAGAAAGTAAATACGGCCACGTACGTACATATGGGTGGGGTCTCGAACGCCTACTCACGCATACGTACGGGCAGGGCTCGTATACATGGCTAGGTCGAAACAGAGAAACTACGTCGTCGTCGTGTTCATGGGGAGGCAACGGAATGCGTCGTGTTCATCGGGAGGCAACGGAACGTGTGCTGTTCATCTGGAGGCAACCGGCTTGGACGGAACAACCGATGGAAATGAGGCTTGGCGTACCGCAGAACGGAGGAAACGGCCTTGTGTTCGACCATCCACGGTCGAAACGGGATCTTGTTCATTGGGAGGGGTCTGGCATAGCGCAAAACGGTCGAAACGGGGTCCTGTTCATCGGGAGGGGTGTGGCGTACCGCAAAATGGGACTCCATGGGATACTGTTCATCTCCACCGTCGACTGCCTCCACGGGCTACTGTTCATCCACCATCGACTGCCTCCACGGGCTCCTGTTCATCCACCGTCGACCTCCTCCAGCCTCCACCTGCGACTATTCATCCACGGGCTCCTCTTCATCCAGCCTCCACCGCGCGCTCCTCCACCGGCTACTGTTCAACCAGCCCTCTCCACGGGGTCCTGTTCAACCACCCCTCCACGGGCTACTGTTCATCCAGCCCTCCACCGGCTACTGTTCAACCAGCCTTCCACCGGCTACTGTTCAACCAGCCCTCCACGGGGTCCTGTTCAACCAGCCCTCCACGGGGTCATGTTCATCCAGCCCTCCACGGTGTCCTGTTCATCCACCGGCTCGATCGATCGGGGTACTGTTCATCCAGCGGCAACGGCCTCTACTACCACGGGGTCCTGTTCATCCAACCCCCACGAGAACTGTTCATCCAAACCCCCCAACAATGCTCATTGTTCATCCAGAGGCAGCATCAATCGGCTTCAGTTAGCAGCAATAGTGAAGGAATCACTCGGGTTCAGTTAACAGCAAGGGATCGATCGATCGCTCGGGTTCAGTAACGCGTAGCCTGCAGTGCAATCGCTCGGGTTCAGTTAGAGCCCAACACCTCGCTCGGGTTCAGTTAGAGCCCAACGCCTCGCACACACGCGCATACGTATGAGAGAAACGTGCATCACTCGGCCCCTGACCACCCACCATAACTGGGAACTCCCCGATATTTTCCGCGCCCTCGCTTCTACCATGGTTTTTTCCGTCATGGACGACCGAAAGAATGTCATGCGGCTGTGTCTCCGGCCCGCCCAGGACGAAAAGCCCATTTTTTGTCATGATTTTTTGTCATAGAAGTAGGAGCCCACCACATCTATGATGATACCCGGTTTTTTCAGAATTATTGTCATAGAAGTGTCATAAGTATGACAAAAAAAATTTGTTCGGCCCAAAATGTCACGGATGTGTCTTTTTTTGTAGTGGGAGTTTGGAGGGAGCAAACGCAATGTAGACAAGGAGATTTTTGGCGTGGTTCTGATAGGTGGTGCTATCGTACATTCACGTTGATGGAGACTTCAACCCACGAAGGGTAATGGTTACACGAGTCCACGGAGGGCTCCACCCACGAAGGGTCCACGAAGAAGCAACCTTGTCTATCCCACCATGGCCATCGCCCACGAAGGACTTGCCTCACTAGCGTAGATCTTCACGAAGTAGGCGATCTCCTTGCCCTTACAAACTCCTTGGTTCAACTCCACAATCTTGTCGGAGGCTCCCAAGTGACACCTAACCAATCTAGGAGACACCACTCTCCAAAAGGTAATAGATGGTGTTTTGATGATGAACTCCTTGCTCTTGTGCTTCAAATGATAGTCTCCCCAACACTCAACTCTCTCATAGATTTGGATTTGGTGGAAAGATGATTTGAGTGGAAAGCAACTTAGGGAAGGCTAGAGATCAAGATTCTTGTGGTTGGAATGGAATATCTTGGTCTCAACACGTGAGTAGGTGGTTCTCTCTCAAAAAATGTATGCTGGAAGTGTAGGCATGTTCTGATGGCTCTCCTCGCTAATGAAGGAAGGGTGGAGGGGTATATATAGCCTCCACACAAAATCTAACCGTTACACACAAATCACCAAACTCGGTGGGAACAAATCATGAAACTTGGTCAGACCGATTTAGTTCAAAATGTGAATGTTAGGATTTTCGGTGGGACCGACATGTCAACTCGATGGGACGGATTTCATTAGGGTTAGGGCATAACTTAATCTCGGTGAGACCGATCACATAAATTCGATAGGACCGATTTTTGTAATAGGCAAATAGAGAGTTGGTCAAGCAAACTCGGTGGGACCGATTCGCTCATTTCGGTGAGA
The DNA here is from genome assembly GCF_018294505.1 of Triticum aestivum. NCBI lineage: Eukaryota > Viridiplantae > Streptophyta > Magnoliopsida > Poales > Poaceae > Triticum > Triticum aestivum. The sequence continues at coordinate 574,608,022 of NC_057806.1, forward strand.
CCGAAATGTTAGGAAAGCGAAACAGAGAGTTTGCATTGCAAACTCGGTGGGACCGATCGCTCATCTTGGTTGGACCAAAATGTTACAAAGGGAAATAGAGAGTTTGCAATCCCATCTCGGTGAGACCGAGATCCCTATCGGTGAGACCGAAGTGACTAGGGTTTCTGGCAGTGGCTATGTCAAGTGAACTCGGTGGCGCCGGATAGACCAAATCGGTAGGGCCGAGTTTGACTTTTGGTTTGGGACATATGTGGATATGAGAAAGTGGTTGAGGGCTTTTGGAGCATATCACTAAGCATTTTTAGCAAGCAATCCATTAAGCAACACCTCATCCCCTTTTAATAGTATTGTCTTTTCCTATGGACTCAATGCGATCTTGGATCACTAAAATGAAAATGTAGAGTCTTAAGCTTGAGCCAATATGTGTCCTTAGCATTTTGAGGGATCCACATTCCTAATCCATGCCATGCCAATCATTGAACTTTCTGGAATGATCATCTTGAAGTAGCATTAGTTCAATGAGCTATATGTTGTTAGGAATTACCAAAACCACCCAGGGATAGTTGCACTTTTAGTCGCCGTCGAAGCTGATGCTCCCCCCTCCTTCGAAGGGGGCTGCTCTCCTGATTCCGGAGCCACGTTGGTCTCCGGAATGATGTCCGGCTGGGGGCCAGATTGATCAGGGCCCCCACCGTCGGTCGCCATGGGGGTCCCCCCATGTCTTTGGCAGCTGAGGTATCACCCTTGGGCGCCTTCTCGGCAGCCTCGCTCGCCCCTCCGCGGCCAAGAGAGGTCCTTCGGGACAACACCTCGGTGTCATCCGCGGTGATTGGTGAAAGGGCTCGCGGTGGCGTCTCGCTCTCTGCCATCTCGGGCGGCAGATAACTCCCCTCAGATAGCGAAGGGTTGGGGAGGTCGCGAGCAGGGCTGAAAGGTGTAATAAGTTATATTATAAAAACATAAAGGACCAAAGACAAATAATAGACCCTTTGGTACTTACGATTCGGCCAGGGGCTTCACCCTGGGAAGTCTCTTGGGGACTGGTTCGGCCTCCGAATCTGAACCATCTTAGAGGGCCATCTTCCCGCTCTTGGGCGCCTCCTCCTCCGGGTCTGTGGAGGCCGCCCTATTCTGCTTCCTCCCCCTAAGAGGGGAGTCACTTTCCGCTTCCTCCTCCTCTTCTTCCTCGTCTCCCTCGTGGGAGGAGAGGACTTCGGTCTCTCCGGACACTGCGTCCAAAGGACCCTTGTGGCGGAGGCTGCCTCTGGCCTCCTTGCCCTTCTTCTTCTTGGCCTTCTTCTCCGACGCCTGATAGGGCGCCAGGACTAGCATCCCTGTCAGCTGGGGTGTGGCCGGGTCTTCAGGCAGCGGTGTCAGACAGTTAATCCGCTCCGCCTTTGCTATCCAGCCCCGTACGAAGGACAGAAAATTCATTATGTCCAAAACTTATTGACCGAATAGATATTCGGGAAAATCATACTTACCGGTGTGGCCGGATTCTCAATGTCAAGACCAATGTCTTCAGTCTTCTTAGGCCACGTTTTTTGGGCCTTGAAGAGCAGCATACTTACCGGTGTGGATCTTCCGAATTGAACTCCCACATGTGAGAGGGATGGAGTTGGCTAGGAAGAATCCGGCGGAAGAGCATCATGTGAATCATGTTAGTGAGACTGGTGTTCTTGCCTATCATATTGGTGATGCGCTTTTGCAGCATCAAAACTTCCGCCATGGATCCTCAGTCCAGACCCTTAGCGGTCCACGAGGTAAGCCACGTAGGGGGTCCGGATCTAAACACAGGAGTGGCCGCCCACTTGGCGTTGCGGGGTTCGGTGATGTAGAACCACTCCTGCTGCCACACCTTGACGGTCTCCATGAAGGCCCCTTTGGTCCCAACGGCATTGGGGAGCTTGCTTACCATGGCGTAGCCGCAGTCCGCATGCTTCCCGTCGACCACCTTCTGCTTCAAATTGAAGAAATTGAGCCATAGGTCGAAGTGTGGGGGGATGCGGAGTAGCACCTCGCACACGACGATGAATGCGTGTGGAGGAAAGAATCTGGGGCTAGATCATGGAAATCTAGCCCGTAGTAGAACATAAGGCCCCGGACGAAGGCGTGGAGGGGAAACCCTAGCCCACGGAGGAAGTGGGGGATGAATACGACACTTTCTCCAGGCTCCGGAGTGGGGATGACTTGATCCTTGGCAGGGTGCCTGTGCGCGATGTCCATGGACAGATATCCCGCCCCTCGGAGCTCCTTGACATCCTTCTCGGTGATGGAGGAGGCCTCCCACTTGCCCTTTGAACCAGATCCTGACATGGCTAGGGTGGCTGGTGGTGGTGGGAAAGATTGAAACTTGGGCGCCGGAGCTTGAAGATGGGAAGGTAGGAGAAGGAAGAAGGTGTGGGGAAAAAGAGGAATCTTTACCCTCTTATATAAGCAGTGAATATCAAACGCCCCCCGCCCCCCTCAAGCCTTAAAACTCGCCTGTTCCAAAGGGGTCGTGCGAATGGCATGGTTGGACTACTCAAAACCGTATTGATGAGGATCCCATAATGGGCAGACACGATCTCTGTTTTGACAAGACATGCCAAAGGAGGATGTGCCTCGAAACGCGAAGCGGGAGGCATGAAAACGGTTCGAAATGTTAAGAGGCCAGATGTGACATTTCGCCGAAAAAAGTTGTTAGTGGAAAGACATTGTTTTGTTTGATATCTTGACTTCGTGGCTAAGGGTTGTAACAATTATACAAAGCTGGATACAGTTCTTTTGTTCAAAAAATTGCTTTGAAGTATTCAGGAGGAGGAACCCGCCTTGCAATGTCGAAGACAATCCGTGTGCCGAACATATCGTCATTGAAGACTAGTTCAGTGGCTACTAAGGGAGTCCTGGATTAGGGGGTCCTCGGGTGTCCGGGCTATTGATATGGGCCGGACTGATGGGCCGTGAAGATACAAAATGGAAGACTTTCCCCCGTGTCCGGGTAGGACTCCCCTATGCGTCGATGGCAAGATTGGTGTCGGGATATGTAATTTCCTTCCTCTACAAACTGACTCTGTACAACCCTAGGCCCCTCCGGTGTGTATATAAAATGGAGGGTTTAGTCCGTGGAGGCTATCAGAATTCACATAGGCTAGACATCTAGGGTTTGGCCATTACGATCTCGACGTAGATCAACTTTTGTAACCCCTATACTCATCAAATGCAATCAAGCAGGATGTAGGGTTTTACCTCCATTAAGAGGGCCTGAACCTGGGTAAACATTGTGTCCCACTTGTCCTTTGTTACCTTCGATCCTTAGACACACAGTTCGGTACCTGTCGGTGTCAAAACCGGTGGATCTCGGGTAGGGGGTCCCGAAATGTGGGTCTAAGGTCGATGGTAACAGGAGACGGGGGACATGATGTTTACCCAGGTTCGGGCCCTCTTGATGGAGGTAATACCCTACTTCCTTCTTGATTGGTCTTAATGAATATGAGGATTAGAAGAGTTGATCTACCATGAGATCGTAATGGCTAAACCATAGATGTCTAGCATGTATGATTGTGATTGCCTCTACGGACTAAACCCTCCGGTTAATATAGTCACCGGAGGGGTCTAGGGTTGTACAGAGCCGGTTTACAGAGGAAGGAATCTTCATATCCAAACGCCAAGCTTGCCATCCATGCAAAGGAGAGTCCCATCTGGACACGGGAGGAAGTCTTCTGTCTTGTATCTTCATGGCCCATCAGTCCGGCCCATGTCACGTAGCCTGGATGTTTGAGGACCCCTTAATCTAGGACTCCCTCAGTAGCCCTTGAACCAGGCTTCAATGACGATGTGTCCGGCGTGCAAATTGTCTTCGGCATTACAAGGCGGGTTCCTCCTCGAATATTTCAAAGTAGTCTTCGAACATAGAGAACATGTCCGGCTCTGCAAAACAAGCTCCGCAAAGAGTATAATATTTAACAAGTCCCATCCACTGACATCTTCTGTAGTGAGACGCCACGTCTTCGCCTGGTCATTATTTCGAACCGTTTTTAGCCTCCCGCTCTGTGTTTCGAGATGCGGTTTCCATTGGCACGTCTTGTCAAAGTAGAGATCATGTCCCCTTATCATGGGATTCTCATCACTATGGGCATGGGTAATCCAACCGTGTTGTTGGCGATTCCTTGGGAATAGGTGAGTTTTAAGGCCCGTGAGGAGGCGTTCAATATTCTTCGCCTTTATAAAGGGGTACATACCCATCTTTCTCCCCCTACGCCTACCTCTTCCTCAACCTTCCCAACCTCAGGCTCCAGCGCCCAGGATTTGATTTCTTCCATTGTTACCAGGCCCTCTAGTTATGTCCGGATCCATCTCCCAAGGTAGGTGGGCAGCCTCCTCAATCACTGAGGAGGATATCGCGAAGCTTCGGAAGGCGAGGTACCTGACTACGAAAATCCCCCACATGCTCCCTACTAAAGGGTAGGTCATCCCCACACCAAAATCCGGCGAGAGGGTTGTATTCATCTCCCACTTCCTCCGTGGGCTAGGGTTTGCTCTTCACCCCTTCGTTCGAGGCCTCATGTTCTATTATGGGCTAGATTTTCACGATCTAGCTCTGGACTCTTTTCTCCACATCTCGGCGTTCATCGTCGTGTGCGAAGCCATTCTCCGCATCCCCCACACGTCGGCCTATGGCTCAAGACTTTCAATGTGAAGCCGAAGCTAGTTAACGGGGAGCAAGGGGAGTGCGGCGGTGCTATGGTGAGCAAGCTTGCCAACACTATCTGGCCAAAAGGCACCTTCATGGAAACCTCCAACTCATGGCAACAGGAGTGGTTCTATATCACCGAACCCCGCGGCACCAAATGGGGAGCCGCACATGTGTTCCAATCTGGCCCTCCATTGCGGCTCGCATCGTGGGTAAATAAGGGGTTAGACTGGGGATCAACTGATGAAGTACAGATGCTGCAAAGTCATATCCTTGAAAGGGACATCGTGATCCAAGTGATGCCAGTTCACCGGATCTTCCCATGCCAGTGACGGCCTCTACGTATGTGGGAGTTCAATCCGGAAGGACCGCGGACCCTTCAGCAATTCTTCGGCACAACACATGAAGGAATGTGGAAACTATTCTTCAAGACTCAAAAGCAGTGGCCGGACACATCAAAGGACATCGGTCTCGACTGCAACCATCCGGATACCTCGGTAAGCACCCAATTTCTGACCGCAACTCGGTTGATTATCCCATAGAGATGTATTGAGAGCTCTATCTTTGACTAGGGCTGGATAAACAAGGCGGAACGAATTAGTTGTTCAGCTCCACTTCCCGAAGACTCGGCCGATCCTGTGTTGACGAGGATGCTGGTCCCGGCGCCGTATCAAGTGCCAGCGCAAGAGGACAAGAAGAAGAGCGCAGAGGCCGAAAGCGGCCTCCACTCTACAGGTATGCCAGACACTATGTCCGGGGAGACTGAAGCTCCCTCTTTGAAAGACGAATGGGAAGGAGAAGGTGACATCCCTTCCCCTCATGGGAGGAAAAGAACTGCATCCGAAGACTTGGAGGTGGAAGCACCCAAGAGAGGGAAGGTATCCCTACAATATGGTTCGGGTTCCGAAGCCAATGTCATCGCAAGGCACCTCTCTAGGGACAAGCCCCTTGCTGAATCGTATGTGAACAAGGATGCTCTAGACATATCCTGTTCTTTTCGAGTTGCAGGGGTACCATTTTAACTATATGCTTGCAGTTCGGCCCACAGTCCACCTCGACAGTCCTCCTCATCAGGGGATGCCTCTAGGGCAGACGACTTCGAGGTGTCATCTCGGAGAATCTCCCCTGACCATTAAGCGGCGTGGGGGACAATGAAAACAACGCCCGAGGGTGGTACTCCGATCATCAAGGGTCCAAGGGGCGCAGCCCCTACGGGGGCCAGCAATGAAGGCCCCGAACTATCCGGCTTACAGCCGAAGATGACTCTAGGTCGAGCCGATGTACCCCTTTGAAGGGAATGCATATTCCCGTAGCAGCCTCCAGGAATCCGGAGGTGCCGGATACTCTAATGAGCACATTACAAAGTGTGTCCATCTCAGAGGAACATCGTACCTTAATGGGTACGGTAGTTGAAAGGGTTCTGTCCGCGAGAAGCGGATTGAATGAAGCTTTCATGGGCCTGTTGAGAGGATTCGAGGTATGCAATGTAATAGTTACATGCACAATGTGCCCGTGTACGGATAGTAGCCCCTGAGGCTCTGGTCGTGCTTCCACAGGGAGGCGATCAGAGGATCAAAAATATATGCTCAGGAAGTAACCTAATTAATTCGAACACAGGTTGTTACGTCCATGGAGACCGCCCAAGCTACGGAAGTTGCAGATCTAAAGCAGAAACTTGAGTTAGCGGAAGAGGACATCACTCTTATTAACAGGCGGCTCGATGAGGCACAAGGTATGTGTTGGGGCAGCTTGTTTATGCATGTATACTAGTATAAGCACGGGGCTGAAAATCATATACTATGGCATGCATAACTGTAGATGGTGCTGCCGCAGTTGAGACCCTTCGGGCTGAACTTGCTTGGGCCAAGGAGCAGGCCAGAGTGAGCGACGCGGCTGCCAAGAAGGCTGCTGCGGATTTAAAGGTTGAACAGGCCACTCAGCGCCAGTGCCAGGAGAGAATATCTACCATGGAGCGGGAGCTGAAGGATGCCACTAGCACGTGCCAATCTCTCGAAGAGGATAACAAAGCCAAGGCAGCCAAACTCGACAAGGCCTTACTAGAGGCGAAAGAAGCGCGATCCGAATCTAGAGCGGCTCGGGAGGAGATCCGACAGGCTGGGGAGATAGCGGTTGGTATGCCCTTTCTTTTACAGACTAAGTTCGGTGACCCAAAGTATGCTCTGCTTAACCAAATGTGGAGTTCTCCAGACGCGTTCTTGGATCTGCCGAAGAGTGTTTCCAACGCGGCGCAGTTCTTCCAAGCACATGAAGGACATGCTGTGGAGAGGCTTTTCTGTTCACAATTCAACATGGCAAGGCGTTCGGCGCTGCTGAACAAACAGATGGCCCAGTCGGCCGAGCTACACAAGATGTCCGGAGCTGCCATGAAGGACGTCGTGGTTCGGCTATGGCCAGCCGAACCCGTTCTGAGCAGCTATTTCGGTTTGGTGCAGCGGCTTGTCAATGCAGTGCCGCGTATTGACACCGTCAAGCGGTCGGTGTGCATAGAAGGTGCCCGGATGGCCTTCGCCCGCATCAAGATGTACTAGGCAAAGATGAAGGCCACCGATGTTGCAACGAAGGGTCCGCCTGGAGGCAAGGACCATCGCACGCTGGAGCACTATTTGGAGGACGTCCTAAAGGGCTCCCGCTTGATAGAGGTTCAGTGCTCGAAGGATATTATATTTGAATAAATGTACCAGAACTGTGAAAACAATATTATGATACGTTAAAGCTGTGTTATATACCTTTGCCATTATTTCCACCTGTGCGGCCGTTTCTTATAACCTGAAAGTTTGCCAGTCGTCGGCTTCGGCCCCTTCACGTATAATATGACCCAACATCTTGGTACGGAACGGAGGTGTCAGTGCGGCGAACTAGGCAATCGGACTATATGGCTTTAACACCTTCACTTAGTCATAGGAGTTTTACGGCGGGTCTACTATGTAGCCCCTAGTATGTACGCAGTTATCTGAATACGGTTGCGTTACATAGGTGACCATAAAAACAGTCCTTCGTGTAATACGGAATAACTCGCAAAATATTATGATAACTCACCGAGTGGTTGACCAGCTCTCGCCGCATCATGACACTCAGTTTTCGGCTTTCTCTACTGAGGTGTTTGACCAGGTGAACCGAAAACACAATCGCAGTAGTTCTCCTTTACTACCCTAGCCGATAGGACGGAACGTAGGGTAGCAAGCACAGGAGCCGGGCAACCCAACTATTGACCAAAGACATGATTCGGAGCAGATGCATATAATGCCAAACTCGTGACGCCGAAGTATGCTATAGAGCTGTTCGGACTTTTTCGGCAACCCATATGTTGCCATATCAAGCCCCTGGCGATTTGTGCCGAGGTATCTGCGTGAAACAACCGAAGAAGCAAGGTACGCTTGTATGCGAAAAAGCAAATACTGAAGACGGATTATGTTCACTAAAATCTTATTGATACGTCGAACGTAATCTTACAGATTATGATGCCATCACCCAGGCCATTTTACGTGCCAGGGGTCGAGGGCTGAGGAAAAGGCTCTGTACAGGTTTCAAGTAGATTTTTTGGTCTACAAAAAATCTTTTGGACCTCCTGTCGCACATCTGCACTGCCTGTGCTTCCGCGAAAAGGCTTCCTTAAAGGGAGCAATCCCCGGTTATTTGTAGGAAAGTCGGGCTCATAAAGAGTCCTTTCAGGTCCATAGGACGGACAGGTATTGATTCACCTGTGGCAAAAAGATAAGAAAATAGTTAGAAAAGAGAAAAGGCTAAAGTCCGGATGAACCGCTTTGTAAGACTGTCCGTATTGTGCCTCCGTCGATGACCAAGGTATTTTGAGTGCATAATTATGTATGCGCAGTGCAAACTCCGCGGGTATATATAAGAGGCGAATGACGGAGGCAGAGCTGCTAATCCAGCTCTAAAATTGACCGGTCCTGTGTAGTAGAGGCTGGCGATTTAATGACCGATGAGATATGCGGCTTGAGGAGGCCGCTTTGTACTTCGGCTGTGATTGCCACAGTGTGCCCCTCAGTGCGGAGGGAGCGTTCCGTGTTTCCGTTGATCGTTATGGTGCCGCGTGGACCGGGCATCTTAAACTTTAGATAGGCGTAGTTTGAGACCGCATTGAAACGAGCAAAAGCGGTCCGCCCGAGCAGTGCATGGTAGCCAATGCGGAATGGGACAATATCGAAGATCAAGTCTTCGCGTCGGAAGTTTTCCGGTGAACCGAAGAGGACTTCCAGTGAGATTGAGCCTGTGCCGTGAGCTTCTACGCCGGGTATTACTCCCTTGAAGGTAGTTGTGGTGGGCTTGATCCTCGAAGGGTCAATGCCCATTTTGTGGATAGTGTCTTGATAGAGTAAATTGAGGCTACTGCCGCCGTCCATGAGGACTCGCGTGAGATGGAATTCGTCGGTAGTTGGATCAAGGACCAGAGCTGCCGAACCTCCGTGACGGATACTGGTTGGGTGGTCCTTGTGATCAAAAGTGATCGAGCAGGCCGCCCATGGGTTGAATTTTGGGGCGTCCGGCTTTATGGCGTGGTCGTCTTGTAGTTTGTGCTTGCGCTCCCTTTTAGAGGTATGCATCACGTATATCATATTTACTGTTTTTACTTCGGGGGGAAATTGCTTCTGTCCCCCGGTGCTCAATAGGTGAGCCTCCTCTTCTTCACTGTCGCTGGGCGGCCCCTTCCCTTTGTGTTCGGCATTGAGCTTGCCGGCTTTTTTGAAAACCCAACAATTTTTGTTGGTATGGTTGGCGGGTTTGTCGCGGCTGCCATGGATCTGACAGGGTCGATCCAGTATCTTGTCTAGACTGGATGGACCATATCTGTTTGCCTTAAATGGCTTCTTCCGTTGACCGGACCGGTTTTGGAGCCACTAAATCCGGCGTTGACCATTATGTCTTGGGTTCCTGCATTATTGTTGCGACACTTGTCTTTATTGCGTCGTGGCTTGCCATTGTCGTCCCTGACTTCGGAGGTGCCGGGATCGCTTGCGCTATTGCTTCTACGAGCGAGCCAGCTATCTTCTACCGCGCAAAAGCGGGTCATTAGTGCGGTAAGAGCTGCCATGGACTTTGGCTTTCCTTGGCCGAGGTGGCGGGCGAGCCACTCGTCGCGGACGCTATGTTTAAAGGTCGCGAGTGCTTTGGCATCCGGACAGTCGACAATTTGGTTCTTTTTAATTAGGAACCTAGTCCAGAGTTTCCTGGCTGATTCTCCGGGCTGCTGGATGATGTGACTGAGGTCATCGGCGTCCGGAGGCCGGACATATGTACCTTGGAAATTGTCGCGAAAGGCGTCTTCCAAGTCTTCCCAGCTGTCGATGAAGTTCTCTGGGAGGCCGTTTAGCCAGTGTCAGGCTGGTCCCTTTAATTTTAGTGGGAGGTATTTAATGGCATGGAGATCATCACCGCGGGCCATGTGGATATGGAGAAGAAAATCCTCAATCCATACTGCGGGGTCAGTTGTTCCATCATATGATTCAATATTCATGGGTTTAAACCCCTTTGGGTATTCATGCTCCATTACTTCATCAGTGAAGCAGAGGGGGTGTGCGGCGCCTCTATATCAGGCCAAGTCGCGACGTAGCTCAGATGGAGTCCGTCTGTGGTTTTCGGCCCGGATGTGGTTATGCTTGTCACGTCCGGCTAGATAGCCGTCATCACGCACCGGGGCACGCCCCCGCGATCTGTAGATCGATCTGGTCTGACCTGTTCTATTTTCCTGGTCCTGCCGCAGGTCATATGTATATCCCCAAGCTGTTGTGTCTCTATCTTTATGGCGAGGTAGTATGGGCTGGTGTTCGGCTTGAGTTTCCGCTTGTCCCGGCCACATGGTGGTCGGTCAGTGCTACCTCTTGAGCACTGCGTTGGATTTCCCCGAAGAGGAGAGGATGATGCGCAAAGTAGCGTAAGTATTTCCCTCAGTTTTTGAGAACCAAGGTATCAATCCAGTAGGAGGCTACACGCAAGTCCCTTGTACCTACACAAAACAATAGCTCAATGCAACCAATGCGATTAGGGGTTGTCAATCCCTTCACGGTCACTTACGGGAGTGAGATCTGATAGAGATGATAGATAATATTTTTGGTATTTTTGATATAGAGATGCAAAGTGAAAAGTAAAAGGCAAAGTAAAAAAGCAAAGTAATAATAAAGTGATGGAGATTGATATGATGAGAATAGACCCGGGGGCCATAGGTTTCACTAGTGGCTTCTGTCAAGAACATAAGTATTCTATGGTGGGTGAACAAATTACTGTTGAGCAATTGACAGAATTGAGTATAGTTATGAGAATATCTAGGTATGATCATGTATATAGGCATCACGTCCGAGACAAGTAGACCGACTCCTGCCTGCATCTACTACTATTACTCCACTCATCGACCGCTATCCAGCATGCATCTAGAGTATTAAGTTAAAAACAGAGTAACGCCTTAAGCAAGATGACATGATGTAGAGGGATAGTTTCATGCAATATGATAAAAACCCCATCTTGTTATCCTCGATGGCAACAATACAATACGTGCCTTGCTGCCCCTTTTGTCACTGGGAAAGGACACCGCAAGATTGAACCCAAAGCTAAGCACTTCTCCCATTGCAAGAAAAACCAATATAGTAGGCCAAACCAAACTGATAATTCGAAGAGACTTGCAAAGATAACCAATCATACATAAAAGAATTCAGAGAAAATTCAAATATTATTCATTAGACTTGATCATAAACCCACAATTCATCGGTCTCAACAAACACACCGCAAAAAGAAGATTACATCGAATAGATCTCCACAAGAGAGGGGGAGAACATTGTATTGAGATCCAAAAAAGAGAGAAGAAGCCATCTAGCTAATAACTATGGACCCGAAGGTCTAAGGTAAACTACTCACACTTCATCGGAGAGGCTATGATAATGTAGAAGCCCTCCGTGATGACGGCCCTCCCCGGCGGAGCTCCGGAACAGGCCCCAAGATGGGATCTCGTGGATAAAGAAAGTTGCGGCGGTGGAATTAGGTTTTTGGCTCCTGTTCTGTTCGTTTGGGGGTACGTAGGTATATATAGGAGGAAGGAGTATGTCGGTGGAGCACCGAGGGGCCCACAAGGCAGGGGCGCGTCCTAGGGGGGCCCACCCTCGTGACTGCCTCTTTGACTCCTTGGAGTAGGGTCCAAGTCTCCTGGATCACGTTCGGTGAGAAAATCACGTTCCCGAAGGTTTTATTCCGTTTGGACTCCGTTTGATATTTTGTTTCTTCGAAACACTTAAATAGGTAAAAAAACAGCAATTCTGGGCTGGGCCACCGGTTAATAGGTTAGTCCCAAAAATAATATAAAAGTGGAAAATAAAGCCCAATATAGTCCAAAACAGTAGATAATATAGCATGGAGCAATCAAAAATTATAGATACGTTGGAGGCGTATCAGGCATCCCCAAGCTTAATCCCTGCTCGTCCTCGAGTAGGTAAATGATAAAAAAAGAGAACTTTTGATGCGGAGTGCTACTTGGCATAATTTCAATGCAAATCTTCCTAATTGTGGTATGAATATTCAGATCCAAAAGATTCAAGACAAAAGTTCATATTAACATAAAAATAATAATACTTCAAGCATACTAACAAAGCAATTATGTCTTCTCAAAATAACATGGCCAAAGAAAGTTATCCCTACAAAATCATGTAGTCTGGCTATGCTCTATCTTCACCACACAAAGTATTTAAATCATGCACAACCCTGATGACAAGCCAAGCAATTGTTTCATACATTAACATTTTCAAAACTTTTTCGATCTTCACGCAATACATGAGCGTGAGCCATGGATATAACACTATATGTGGAATAGAATGGTGGTTGTGGAGAAGACAAAAAGAGGGGAAGATAGTCTCACATCAACTAGGCGTATCAACGGGCTATGGAGATGCCCATCAATAGATATCAATGTGGGTGAGTAGGGATTGCCATGCAACGGATGCACTAGAGCTATAAGTATATGAAAGCTCAACAAAAGAAACTAAGTGGGTGTGTATCCAACTCGCTTGCTCACGAAGACCTAGGGCATTTGAGGAAGCCCATCATTGGAATATACAAGCCAAGTTCTATAATGAAAATTTCCCACTAGTATATGAAAGTGACAAAATGAGAGACTCTCTATCATGAAGATCATGGTGCTACTTTGAAGCACAAGTGTGGTAAAAGGATAGTAACATTGTTCCTCCTCTCTTTTTCTCTCATTTTTTTATTTGGGCCTTTTCTCTTTCTTTTTTATGGCCTCTTTTTTTTCTTTTTCTTTTATTTTTCATCCGGAGTCTCATCCCGACTTGTGGGGGAATCATAGTCTCCATCATCCTTTCCTCACTTGGGACAATGCTCTAAAAATGATGATCATCACACTTTTTATTTTTCTTACAACTCAACAATTACAACTCAATACTTAGGACAAAATATGACTCTATATGAATGCCTCCGGCGGTGTACCGAGATATGCAATGAATCAAGAGTGACATGTATGAAAGAATTATGAACGGTGGCTTTGCCACAAATACGATGTCAACTACATGATCATGCTAGCAATATGACAATGATGGAGCGTGACATAATAAACGGAACGGTGGAAAGTTGCATGGCAATATATCTCGGAATGGCTATGGAAATGCCATGATAGGTAGGTATGGTGGCTGTTTTGAGGAAGGTATATGGTGGGTGCATGATACCGGCGAAAGGTGCACGGTATTAGAGAGGCTAGCAATGGTGGAAGGATGGGGAAAGTGCGTATAATCCATGGACTCAACATTAGTCATAAAGAACTCATATACTTATTGCAAAAATCTAGAAGTTATCAAATCAAAGTATTACGCACATGCTCCTAGGGGGATAGATTGGTAGGAAAAGACCATCGCTCGTCCCCGACCGCCACTCATAAGGAAGATAATCAATAAATAAATCATGCTCCGACTTCATCACATAACGGTTCACCATACGTGCATGCTACGGGAATCACAAACTTTAACACAAGTATTTCTCAAATTCACAACTACTCAACTAGCATGACTCTAATATCACCATCTTCATATCTCAAAACAATTATCAAGCATCAATCTTTTCTTAGTATTCAACACACTCGAAAGAAAGTTTTACAAATCTTGAATACCAAGCATATTATTATTATTAAGCAAATTACCATGCTATTTAAGACTCTCAAAATAATATAAGTGAAGCATGAGAGATCAATAGTTTCTTTAAAACAAATCTACCACCGTGATCTAAAAGATCTAAGTGAAGCACAAGAGCAAAACTATAAAGCTCAAAAAGATATAAGTGAAGCACATAGAGCAAAACTACATAGCTCAAAAGATATAAGTGAAGCACATAGAGTATTCATCAAATTCCAATTTATGTATGGCTCACTCAAAAGGTGTGTAAATCAAGGATGATTGTGGCACACTAACAAACAAAGACACAAATAATACAAGATGCTCCAAGCAAAACACATATCATGTGGTGAATAAAAATATAGCTCCAAGTAAAATTACCGATGGAAGTAGACGAAAGAGGGAATGCCTTCCGGGGCATCCCCAAGCTTTGACTTTTTGGTGTCCTTGGATTATCTTGGGGGTGCCATGGGCATCCCCAAGCTTAGGCTCTTGCAACTCCTTGTTCCATAATCCATCAAAAGATTTCACCCAAAACTTAAAAACTTCACAACACAAAACTCAATAGAAATCTCGTGAGCTCCGTTAGCGAAAGAAAACAAAAGACAACTTGAAGGTACTGTAATGAAATCATTCTTTATTTATATTGGTGTTAAACCTACTGTATTCCAACTTCTCTACGGATTATAAACTATTTTACTAGCCATAGATTCATCAAAATAAGCAAACAACACACGAAAAACAGAATCTGTCAAAAACAGAATAGTCTGTAGTAATCTGTAACTAAACCAAATTTCTGGAAATCCAAAAAATCTACCAAACTAGGACGACCTAGAAAATTTGTTTATTGATCAGCAGCAATTCGAATCAGTATTTTATCATGTTCTGGTGATTTTTTGTTTTCGTGAACATAAAGTTTCTGGAAATTACAGCAAGATCAAATAACTATCATCCAAGAATATCATATAGGTCTAACTTGGCACAAACACTAATTAAAACACAAAATCACATCTAAAAATAAGGTAGATGGATTATTTATTCCTAAACAGAAGAAAAAACAAAAAACTAAAAGTAAAATTGGGTTGCCTCCCAACAACCGCTATCGTTTAACGCCCCTAGCTAGGCATTGATAATTTTAATGATGCTCGCAAGAAAGACAAGAATTGAAGCACAAAGAGAGCATCATGAAACACGTGACAAACACATCTAAGTCTAAAATACTTCCTATGCATAGGCATCTTATAGGCAAACAAATTATCATAGCAAGCAAAAACTAGCATATGCAAGGAAGCGGAAAGAAACAATAGCAATCTCAACATAACGAGAGGTAATTTAGCAACATGAAAATTTCTATAACCATATTTTCCTCTCTCATAATAGTTACATGTAGGATCATAAGAAAATTCAACAATATAGCTATCACAAAACATATTCTTAAAACAATCCACATGCATGCAAAGTTGACACTCTTCCAAAATAGTGGGATTAACATTAACTAAAGTCATGACCTCTCCAAACCCACTTTTATCAAAAAATTCATAAGATTTAATATTCTCCAAATATGTGGGATCTAAAGTTGACACTCTTCCAAACCCACTTACAATATTATTGCAAACAATATTATCAATCTCATATTCATCATGGGGATTAAATAAATTTTCAGGATCATAAGAAGAATCGCCCCAATCATGATCATTGCAACAAGCAGTAGACATAGCAAAACTAGCATCCCCAAGCTTAGGGTTTTGCATATTATTAGCACAATTGGCATCTAGAGAATTTATAGTAAAATCATTGAAATCATGCTTTTCATTGAGGGAGCTATCAAGCATGGGTGCAATAGCAACAATCTCATTTTTAACATAAGGAACTATAGCAAATTCGTCTTCATAAATATTAGCGTCATGGCCACAAGAATAGCAAGCATCATGTTCATCAAGGGATATTTCAACCAAATCATCGGAATCATCATTATCTATAGATTCATGCATATCATTATTTTGTTCCAAAGCAACGGTCATTCTTTCAATAGATTCTTGGAGATAGACATTATGAGCAAGGTTTTCATTGCAATATTTAAGTATGATAGAATTTTCAGATTTGTTGAGAGTAAAATCATACTTTTCAATCAAAGAAGCAACTTCATGAGCACCCTTAAAAACGACAAATTCTTCAATTTGTTCGATATCATAGTAACTATAAACACCTCTTGCATAAGAAGATAAGATTTCATTATCATTGAACTCACATAGGTAGGGAAGGTGTTTTTTAGGGTTCTTAGTGCAACAAGTAAAATCACACATTTCACAAAGATTCCAAGCATAGCATAGCAAACTATTTATATGATACCGTAAGAGTCTCCCTTTTTCATACAAACGATGACACACAAAATGAGCATGCTCATCTAAAGATTTCCCATCAACTAGGCTAGTTGGGGTTTCAGCACGAGCGCATAAGGATCGAAGATGATCCAAGTAGAACACTTTAAGTGGATCCATATCAATAGATTTTTAGCAAGCAAAGATGCAAGCAAATAGAAGGCACGTGGAAACACAAACAAAGATACATACGGGAAGAAGGAAAACGGAAAAGAGAGGGCGAATAAAACGGCAAGGGTGAAGTGGGGGAGAGGAAAACGAGAGGCAAATGGCAACTAATGTAATGCGGGAGATAGGGATTGTGATGGGTACTTGGTATGTTGACTTTTGTGCAGACTCCCCGGCAATGGTGCCAGAAATTCTTCTTGCTACCTCTTGAGCACTGCGTTGGATTTCCCCGAAGAGGAGAGGATGATGCAACAAAGTAGCGTAAGTATTTCCCTCAGTTTTTAAGAACCAGGGTATCAAACCACTAGGAGGCTACACTCAAGTCCCTTGTACCTACACAAAACAATAGCTCAACGCAACCAACGTGATTAGGGGTTGTCAATCCCTTCACGGTCACTTACGGGAGTGAGATCTGATAGAGATGATAGATAATATTTTTGGTATTATTGATATAGAGATGCAAAGTGAAAAGTAAAAGGCAAAGTAAAAAAGCAAAGCAATAATAAAGTGATGGAGATTGATATGATGAGAATAGACCCGGGGGCCATAGGTTTCACTAGTGGCTTCTCTCAAGAGCATAAGTATTCTACGGTGGGTGAACAAATTACTATTGAGCAATTGACAGAATTGAGCATAGTTATGAGAATATCTAGGTATGATCATGTATATAGGCATCACGTCCGAGACAAGTAGACCGACTCCTGCCTGCATCTACTACTATTACTCCACTCATCGACCGCTATCCAGCATGCATCTAGAGTATTAAGTTAAAAACAGAGTAATGCCTTAAGCAAGATGACATGATGTAGAGGGATAGTTTCATGCAATATGATAAAAACCCCATCTTGTTATCCTCGATGGAAACAATACAATACGTGCCTTGCTTCCCCTTTTGTCACTGGGAAAGGACACTGCAAGATTGAACCCAAAGCTAAGCACTTCTCCCATTGCAAGAAAAACCAATCTAGTAGGCCAAACCAAACTGATAATTCGAGGAGACTTGCAATGATAACCAATCATACATAAAAGAATTCAGAGAAGATTCAAATATTATTCATAGATAGACTTGATCACAAACCCACATTTCACCGGTCTCAACAAACACATCGCAAAAAGAAGATTACATCGAATAGATCTCCACGAGAGAGGGGGAGAACATTGTATTGAGATCCAAAAAAGAGAGAAGAAGCCATCTAGCTAATAACTATGGACCCGAAGGTCTGAGCTAAACTACTCACACTTCATCGGAGAGGCTATGATGATGTAGAAGCAATCCGTGATGACGGCCCTCTCTGGCGGAGCTTCGGAACAGGCTCCAAGATGGGATCTCGTGGATAAAGAAAGTTGCGGCGGTGGAATTAGGTTTTTGCCTCATGTTCTGTTCGTTTGGGGGTACGTAGGTATATATAGGAGGAAGGAGTACGTCGGTGGAGCACCGAGGGGCCCACGAGGCAGGGGGCGCGCCCTAGGGGGGCGCCCCCACCCTCGTGACCGCCTCTTTGACTCCTTGGAGTAGGGTCCAAGTCTCCTGGATCACGTTCGGTGAGAAAATCACGTTCCCGAAGGTTTTATTCCGTTTGGACTCCGTTTGATATTCTGTTTCTTCGAAACACTGAAATAGGCAAAAAAAAATTGCAATTCTGGGTTGGGCCTCCAGTTAATAGGTTAGTCCCAAAAATAATATAAAAGTGGAAAATAAAGCCTAATATAGTCCAAAATAGTAGATAATATAGCATGGAGCAATCAAAAATTATAAATACGTTGGAGACGTATCAGTCAGCCGTGTTACGCGCTGATGGTACGGGCTCTAGTACCTCGTCGTCGAATTGAGGTAGCAGCTTACGCTTCGGGTAGCTTTTGGTTGGTCGTGCAAGGCTGTATTCCTCGGCTGCCAGGACATTAGTCCATCTGTTGTTGAGCGTATCCCGTTCGACTTGAAGCCATTGCTGCTTCCTTTTCAGGCTCCTCACGGTTGCGATGAGGTGTTGCCTAAAGCGTTCTTGCTCGAGGGGCTCCTCTGGCACGATGAAATCTTCGTCACCGGGGCTTATGTCGTCTTCGGAGGGTGGCATGTAATTGTTGTCCTCCGAGTCCTCGCTTCCGACTGGCTCATCAGGGTTACCCTGCCCCTCCTCCCTATCGTCATGTTCGGGTGTTGGTTCGACGGGGGCATCTGGGTCTTCGGCGTTCTCCGAAGTGTTATTGTCTCCATTGCCGGTACTGCTTTCCTTGCCACGGCGTGATTTTGAACGGCGTCGCTGATGCCGCTTCTTTGGTGGTTTACCAGTGTTGTTGTCCTTGATAGGGTCCTTACCGCCCTCACCGCCATCCTCTCTTGGCGTATCTACCATGCATACGTCGAATGTGGAGGTGACCGCCCAGCGGTGGTATGCGACGGGTTTTGGCTTTGGTCGTCTCCGGCATCAATGTCCATACCGTAGATGTCTTCGGAGTTACGGTCAAACATGTCAGTAAGGTCGTCGACAGTGGCTATGAAGTGGGTGGTGAGTGGGACATAAAATTTCCCGCCCTCAGCCCCTAGTCCGGGCTGGGCGTAATTCGAACGTTGCTCCTTTGTAATGACAAGTGACCGCATTAGGTCCAGAGCCTCGCTTGAAGGCGAGGTTCGGCCAGGGGAAAGAGAGTCCCTGGAGTACGGCGGGAAGAAAATCTCTTGGCCGGGCTCACATAATGCGGACTCCGAGGGTTCGGGGCCAGTGCTCGGAGAAGAGTCCGGCTTCATGATGATTGCCGTTGATACTACTTCCTCTGGCTCTCCCATGCTAGGCTCAATGGCCGCAAAGAGTCTGGCGGGCTCGAGAATCCCGTCTTCGGACCTGGTGATGTGCTCCGGATCTAAGGCAAGAGCGGGGGTTGAGGTCGCGAACCCTTGGAAGATCAAGTCTCATCGGATATCAGTGACATAATCCAGGCTTACAAAACTAATCTGGTGATCTGGGGCGTAGCTATCGATCTGCTCTCGACGGCCAAGCGAGTTGGTCCGCAGTATGAACCCGCCGAACACAAAGATCTGGCCGGGGAGAAAGACCTCCCTCAGAGCAGTATTGTTGTAGATGATGGATGGCACCATCGAACCTTCTAGCGACGACACATCGGATCTCTCTCATTGAAAGCACCAATGTCGGTGTCAAAACCGGTAGATCTCGGGTAGGGGGTCCCGAATTGTGCGTCTAAGGTCGATGGTAACAGGAGACAGGGGGCACGATGTTTACCCAGGTTCGGGCCCTCTTGATGGAGGTAATACCCTACTTCCTGCTTGATTGATCTTGATGAATATGAGAATTACAAGAGTTGATCTACCACGAGATCGTAATGGCTAAACCCTAGATGTCTAGCCTGTATGATTGTGGTTGCCTCTACGGACTAAACCCTTCGGTTTATATAGACACTAGAGGGGTCTAGGGTTGTACAGAGTCGGTTTACAGAGGAAGGAATCTTCATATCCGAACGCCAACCTTGCCATCCACGCAAAGAAGAGTCCCATCCGGACACGGAAGGAAGTCTTTTGTCTTGTATCTTCATGGCCCATCAGTCGGGCCCACGTCACATAGCCCGGACGTCCGAGGACCCCTTAATCCAGGACTCCCTCAGTACCCCCTACTCGAGATCGGCCGGTTTTGACACCGACACTCTTCTCATATCAAATTAAATTTGGAAAAGTGGCGGTCTCTTATCGACACTCTTCCAAACAGAAAGTTGTCATGTTTCACAACTAAAGTTGTCATTCTCGGATAAATAAATTTGACATCAAAAAACGTCATGACGAAATTGCTTCGTGCCACACGTGTGGCACTTATCATATATACTAATCTGGTTCTATTCCGTATTGTTGAATCTCGTGTTCTCGCAAGTAATGCATGATTATGTTAGTGCAAACAACCAAATACGAGGAACACTGCTATTTCTTGTGTAGAGAATAGTCAAACTGTCAAAGTCACAAAGCTTTATCTCGATAGTACTATATGCAACCGGAGGCAAGTCAATCATCAGCGCCGAAGTCCGGCTCACGCGGCTTGGGCACGGGGACATGGATCATGATATCCCCTTGATCCCGCTTGGTGGACCGCTGCCTGTGCACGCCGCGCAGCGCGTTGGCCGCGAACCGTGACACGAGTATGGTGGTTTTGAAGCTCGACGACCGGCCTTCCTCCTCCTCCTCCCTGCGCCGCTGCTCGGCCGCCTTCCGCTTGAGGTGCCGGCGCCAGGCGGCCTGGACGTAGGTGGCGGCCCAGGTGCGCCACTGCTGCGAGTAGAAGCGGAAGGTGTGCTGCACCTGCTTGCTGTGCATGCGCCGGAACTGGCCCGCCACGAACTTGAGCTCCTCGGCGTGCAGCGCGAAGGACTCGACCTCGGAGAGCGCCATGACGGTGCGCGTGGAGGAGGGCAGGCTGACCCCGGACTTGGGGTCCAGCGCCCAGGTGAGCAGCTCCTCGCCGCAGAAGTCGCTCTCCTGGAGCATGCTGCGGTTGAAGAAGCCGCTCCGGCCGCCGTCCGTGGTGATGCTCTCGAGGCTGCCGCGGATGATGAAGAGCATCTGGTCCACGGGGTCCCCCTCCCGGATGATGTAGGTCTGCTCCGTGTAGAGCGCCGGCTTGAGGCGCTCGCAGATGGCGTCCAGGAGGCGCTCGTCCATGTTGGCGAACAGCGGCACCCTCCGGACGAGGCCCAGGCAGAGGTGGCGCTTGATGTCGCGGCGGAGGTCCTTGGGGAGGTTCTGGACCAGGGCCTCCTCGTCCACGCCGCGGGTGTTGATCCACTTGTACTGGTCGTAGCGCCGGACGCGGTCGCGCAGCTCCATCGGCAGCAGCCGGTGGTGCATCCACTGCTCCGAGTCGCGCCGCTTCACCCGCATCTCCTCCAGCCGCACGGTCAGCGATTGCAGATACGTCTGCAATTCGATTCGATCTTGTGAATGAATGATGAATTCGATCGCCATTAATTAGGATATATAGATTGTTGACCTGAATGTTTCCGATGAGCATGGCCATTAGGATGAGGCCGAAGGTGGCGAGCGTAATGGCGAAGAGCGACTCCCCGGTGTAGATGGTTGTCTTGAGCCCTTGGCCCAGCGTACTGTTCGACCAGATTAATTAGTGAGAAACTACAAGCAAAATAATGTTGTCTTGTTGAGGGAGTAATTTTGTTACCTCAAGTTGGCGAGGCCCCACCAGAGGCAGAAGAGGAGCTTGGTGGTCATGTCTTTGGAGGTGGTCACGGCCGACGTGACGGCCGACGAGTACATGCCGTAGTCGAAGGGCATCTCGCCGTCGTCGGTGGGCTGGCAGTTCTCGGTGATGACCTGCCTGATCACGGTGGTCCACTCCGTGTACTCCTCGTTGCTCTCCGTCTTGCCGCAGTACATGTAGATCTGGTTGCACCCTGGGAACTCGTTGCACGAGAAGCGCCAGCAGTCCGTCACCCGCTCGATGGACAGCAGGTACCAGAAGGCGCCCACGATGTGGCTGGCCAGCATGTACCACAGCAGGTAGTAGGCGGCGCCGGCGAGGGCCGTCTCGGCGAACACGCCGCTGGTGCGCTTGAGCTCCGTGGACAGCGGGTATATCCGGACCAGCCGCGGCACGTACTGCGCGATGATGATGGACAGCAGCCTGTCCTTGGTCTCCAGCACCGCCGTCTTGTCCTCCCGGTACAGGAACTTCCAGATGACGATCTGCGGCAGCGGGAGCACGGAGAAGACGTCGGCGATGAAGAAGCGGCGGCAGTAGCGCTTGGCGATCTCCACGGTGTCGATCACCAGCTCGCCGCGCCCGAACACCCTGGAGGAGGGCGCGATGAAGGCGGTGCGGAACTGCAGCGCGATGCGCGCCAGGAAGAAGATGTCGAACAGGGTGCGGATCACGGCGGTGGAGATGGCGAGGCTGTGGTCGATGCCGATGCACAGGTTCGTGTTCTTCTCCCCGGGGAGCTGCTCCTCCCTCACCCGGGGCCCGTAGAAGAACATGGGGTCGATGGCGATGGAGATGATGCAGGAGATGAGGAAGCTGCGGTTGAGGCGTACCAAGATGCGGTCCTGCGGGTCGAAGATCTTTTGCGACGTGTTCTTGAGGTCCTCCTGGAACACGGCCGCCATGGCCGCGCCCGTGCGGATCGACCGGCCCAGCGTGCGCAGCTGCGCCGAGCCATGCGTGATCACGTCGCGCGCCAGGAGCTCCGGCTGCGCCAGCCGCCGCCGGGACGCGCCCACCACGCCGCCGTACCCGATGTGGAAGGCGGACCGGCGCCGCTCCCCGCCCCCGCCCCCGGCCATGGACGACTCGTACGACATCCCGCTCGCGCTCGCGTCGTCAGCAAGCCTAAGCTATATATACGAGGCAGAAACCAAACGTCCATGCATCCATATATTATCCCCACCAATCATATAAGGGATCCCTCATGAGATGAAATGCATCCGGCATCTGAACTTACGAATTTCTTCTTGCCGCCGTCGATGAATCGCGTCTTATGCCGGGCACTGCCGAGCATGATCTGCTAGCCGCCAAGGAGGCCGCTGGCTGATTCCATTCATTCAGAGCACTGTGGACATGAACGAACCAGAGGCTCGTTCGTCCCCTCCTCTGGATCCTGCGTGCACAGCAGAATTCTGCCGCGGAAGCAAGAACCAGCCGAGAATTCCTATCTGCAATCAAAATTATACCCGTAATAAGAACAACAAGAAGCCTCTCGAACGGATGGCAAGAAGGCGAACCTGCAATTAATCTCCCCTCTCATTCATCAGAAAGGAAGAAAATCCCAATCGCTCGCTCGCTCGCTCGCTGCATCGACCGCAAACTTTTCGCTCCCCGTTTACAGGGCTAAGCGGGACACTGCGGCTGATGCGGCATGCGGCAGTGGCTGGCCGCCACACACCGCTATAATTAGCGCGGGCGTTTGCGGCAGCCCGCATGCACCCGCCAGCGGACACTAGTATTCATCGGCATCAGCTAGAGCTGCATTAGCTCAGTGCAAAAATTCAGACAACAACATGGTCACTGAAAATTCAGATAACAACAACATGGTCACTGAAAATTCAGATAACAACAACATGGATGCTTATAACTATCAAAAGTTCGGATTTTAGCAATAGGCAAGAACGGATCCTTGCTCCACTCTAATTATATACATGCATGCATTAAAATGATTAATTTTCCTTTCACATGCCCTCCTCCCTCTAATTACATGCATATATGCACTAAAAGACGAAAAGTTGATGTCATCCTAGATTCTTTCATTTTTCAAATTTTAAAATATTTTGTAGCTCAAACCGTCGCTTCGGTTGAAAATCTGTCTTCACAAAAAAAATCTTCTCGACGAGATCTTCGAAACTAGATCTCGTGTTGGTATATTTTGATGACTTTTTCTCGGACCAAAAGTTACCACATCTGGGCTACCTAATTTATCACATTTGTCATACATAAGTTACCGTGTCATTTACAGAAATGTTTTCGTGGGTGTGTTTTCAGCAAACTTTTATCCCAGGGTCAAAAGGTGATTATGATGTTTGTAGTAAGTTATCAGCTTTGTTGTGTATATTATCATGTTGCAGAAAAGTTATCGGGGTATGTTTTTCAACAATTTTCATTAACTCGGTCAAAATTTACCGCGATATTTCTATACGAGTTATCAGCTCTCATGTGTGTGTATTATCATGTTGTTTACACGTGAGTTATTTGGAGGTATTTTTTAACAACATTTTTCCTTGGTCAAAAAGTTACCACGTCTGGATTAAGTAAGTTATCAGCTCTATTGTATATATACTATCATGTTATTTACACAGAAATTATCAAACAAACTTTTATCCCGGGTCAAAAGTTACGTGGGTTTGTAGTGAGTTATCAACTCCATTGTGTATAATACCGTGTTATTTGCACACAAAAGTATCGGGAATATGTTTTTCAACAAATATGCCCCCCCTCCGCGGTTCACCTAAGTATCAGGTATGCAGTGCTTCTATTACCATGATATTCACGCAAGCGTTATCGAGGTTATATTTTTCAACAATTTTTCCTCGGGGTCCAAGTTATCATGGTGTTTGTACCTATCATGTATATGATGCGTTATTACCATGATGTTTATACAAAAGTTACCGGGGGTACATTTTGACAACTTTTTTCCTTCTGGTCAAAGTTGTTGTGGTGTTTGTGCCTAAGTTATCAGGGATGCCATGCAGAAAAAACCGTGTTGTTTACACATAAATTCTCGGGGAGATGTTTCAATAATTTTTTCACCCTTAGTCGAAGTTACCATGACATTTATACATAAGTTATCGGGTCCCAGTGCACAAATTACCATAACATTTGCACAGAAGTTACCGTGGTATGTTTCAACCCAAATAGTCCCTCATGTAAAGTTGCCATGATATTTACAACGAGGCTACATGGCAAAGTATACAACTTGTTGTTATATGGGAGACTACAAGACAACTTGAGGAATCCAAAAAAAAACACAAGAAAAAAAATGTTTTTTTGGCTCATATGAAAGTGAAGAAAAGATTAACTGTCATATTTCTACTTATTGGACAACAATCAAGGCAGGGTGAGTTGGTCAATACACCTTTGCTACATCGTAGGGGTCGTTGGTTCGAGCCCCACTTTAGACGATTACTTTTTCTTGAAAATTTCACATAAAAGGTTGATATGCATAACATCAAATATGTGATGTGCATGGTCATAGACACCACAAGCAAACATTTTCAAACTCATTCACCATACCATAGCTCTTCTTCACTGCCACTAAATTGCTCAGAGAAAATAAAAAGTGCTATCATTAGCGCTCGATGAGTGAATCAAAAGGATGCACAGACAATCAAATGGAAGAAGATAATGCCTTGAAATTAGTTTCATGGACAAAGCACGAAAACTATCAAAAAAAGTGTTTTAATTGTGGTGACGTCACTCTATAGGTCAAGTATGATGATTATCAGTTACCTTAATAAGATACGTGTAGTGGTGTGGTGGTTCCCCGTGATAGGTATTTGCCAGGATACTCGAGTTCGAACCCTGGCTGTGGCAATTTATTTTTTCGCCCACGATTGCAGTTTTGAAACGAAAAAAGCGAAAAGAAGGAATCGGGAACGATCGGGACTGGGAGCGATCTGGTCGTTCAGATCTTTCTAGCAGTAGTACCATTCTAGGATGCTCATAAGTGTTTTAGTAATCAGGTGAAAGATACTACTCCCTTCGTAAACAAATATAAGAGCGTTTTTTAAAGGAACACACTGCATTCCATTAATTAACACGTAGCTAGCATGCTGCGTGAAGAGGAACTCAAATGGTACCAACACTCTAACTCGCAATTTATCCTGAAAGGTGATTCGAATACTAGATATTTCCATGGCGTCGCCAATAGCAGACGCCGGAAGAAACTTATTCATTCACTTCAACAGGATGAGGGCACAATTGAGGGACATGAGCAACTTAAATCTTATATCACTAATTATTATAAAAATTTGTTCGGAGCCCCAGAGGAAGGAAACTTCTCGATGGATGAGTCTTGAACAGATGACATCCCTCAGGTTTCTGATGAGGAAAACAACCTTCTAACAGCACCATACTCTGAGGAGGAAGTTAGAAAGGCAGTTTTCCTAATAGTTGTCTACCTTGCATAAAAAAGGTAGACATATCCTAGACGGAGTTGTTATCCTTCATGAAACTGTCCATGAATTACATCAAAAAAGTTGAATGGGGTCGTACTTAAAATAGACTTTGAAAAGGCTTATGACAAAGTCAAATGGCCCTTTCTTCAACAGACTCTCAGAATGAAAGGATTTTCTGCAGAGTGGCGCGCAATGATCCATAGCTTCGTTTCAGGAGGCAATGTTGCCATTAAGGTCAATGATGACCTTGGCCACTATTTTCAAATGAAGAAGGGATTGCGACAAGGTGACTCGATATCGCCCATGCTATTCAATATAGTGGCGGATATGCTAGCAGTCATGATTGAGCGTGCCAAGGCTGATGGACAAATTGATGGGTTAGTAAATCATCTAGTTGATGGTGGCCTCTCCATACTTCAATATGCCGATGTAAGTGCATCTAGTGCCACCCCTAGTTGGTTTTGGAGTATTGACGACAAATCTGGTTGAGGGACTAATGTGTTTGTGAGAATTGCAGGATAACACAGGTAGTAGTCCCTCATTGATTCGGTTTACCTACCGGAGATGACCCCTAAAAATGTATGAAGACATTGACGACAATGGTGGTATGTGAAGATATTCATATTGAAGACTATGACATGAGAAGACATTGAGTGAAGACTATGGAGCGCGAAGACTGAGTCGTTTCTTTGTTTCCTTTTCTTCTTTGTTGAGTCATAGGAACCACCGTACTGTTAAGTGGGGTCCAAGTGAACAAAGTCAGAGTGACTGAAGTGATGCTCAACCCAAATCCTATGTCTTCGAGCGAAGACAATGAGAGCAAATCTTATCCAGAGCTGGATGAGTCAGCTTTGCTTGCAGCCCAAGTAAAGTTGCCGTGTGTGTTAGAAATCTGACCGTTGGAACACGTGTCAGTTCCTTAGTGACCCAGGGTCATTTCAGACATATCAGGTCGGGTTGCCTAGTGGCTATAAATAGCCCACCCCCTACACCATAAATTGGTGGTTGCTCAGAGTTAGTGCACGGCTTTTGTCGTATTGAGAGCAACCCACCTCGAAGCCTTTGAGAGAGAGAAATCCTTGCGAGGACAAAGCCCAAACACCCAGAGCCAAAGAGTGTTAGGCATCACTGAAGTCTTTCTGTCTACGTGACCTGAAGACTTATTACACTTGAGGACTGTGAATCCTCCAGCCGATTAGGCGTCTCGTTCTGAGCATCCAAGAGTCATTGTGGATCACCGGTGAACGAAGTATGTGAAGGTTTGGAAGTCTACCTTGAAGACTTACCAGAGTAATTGGGCGAGGACTGGGTGTCCTTAGCTCAAGGGGAATAAGGTGAAGACGTGGTCTTCTGAGTTGAATCTTAGCCTCCCTAACCAGACGTACAGTTGTCACAGCAACTAGAACTGGTCCAACAAATCATGCGTCCTCAATAAGTGACTGGTTCTATCCTCTCCCTCTCTTTACTTAGAGTTTTTCTTCGTGAAGTCATTGCCTGTTTGCTGTACCTATTTGTCTTCACTGTCTGACTATTTTCGTAGTTTGGCTTCATACCTTCTTCCATCTTGATCCTTACTACCTAGTTGTTGTTAGTCTTCGTATTTTCACCTTATTGCATACTTGACTATGGCTTGCTTAGCGTAGTTTATCTTCCGCTGCATATCAATAGGGTCATTTCTATTTTTTGTCTTCGAAACTACCATGTTTTGAAGACTTTCATAAAAATCGCCTATTCACCCCACCTCTAGTCGATAACAAGCACTCTCAATTAGTATCAGAGCAAGGTACTCCCTTGTTCTGTGTGATTCGGTTTAACCACCTGGAGTTTTAGCTATGTCGACTGGAGGGATAATCAAAGTCTCCGCTGCTTGCCCCGTCTTTGATGGAACTGAATATCCCTACTGGAAGGATAAGATGCGCATGCATCTTGAAGCCATTGATGTCGACCTCTGGTATGTCGTCAAGAACGGCGTTCCCAAGACTGGTGAAGGTGTCACTCCTACTGATGTCAAGAAGTTCATTCAACTGGATTCTACTTCCAAGAACATCATCTGTGGTCATCTGACCAAAGGACAGTATGGCCGTGTGAGTGCTCTGGAAACGTCGAAGCTAGTCTGGGACTGGCTGTCCAAGGTCAACGAAGGCGTCTTAACCCAGAGAGATCAAAGGATCAGTGTTCTTCGCAACCTCTTCAACCGCTTCAAGAGAAACGACAATGAAAATGTCCAGCTCACGTTTGATCGCCTCACCGACATCACAAATGAGCTTCGTGCTCTTGGCGCCACTGAGATTACCAAGCATGAAATCGTCAAGACACTACTAAGATCACTTGACAGCTCCTTTGTGTTGGGGAACATAGCATAAATTCAAAATTTTCCTACGTGTCACCAAGATCTATCTATGGAGTCATCTAGCAACGAGGGAGGAGTGGATCCACATACCCTTGTAGATCGCGCGCGGAAGCGTTCAAGAGAACGGGGTTGATGGAGTCGTACTCGTCGTGATCCAAATCACCGATGATCCTAGCGCCGAACGGACGGCACCTCCGCGTTCAACACACGTACGGAGCAGAGACGTCTCCTCCTTCTTGATCCAGCAAGGGGGAAGGAGAGGTTGATGGAGATCCAGCAGCACGACGGCGTGGTGGAAGTAGCGGGATTCCAACAGGGCTTCGCCAAGCACTGCGGGAGGAGGGAGATGTGTCATGGGAGGGAGAGGGAGGCGCCAGGGCTTAGGTATGGTTGCCCTCCCTTCCCCCCACTATATATAGGGCCAAGGGAGAGGGGGAGGGTGCAGCCTTGCCCCTTCCTCCAAGGAAGGGTGCGGCCAAGGGGGGGAGGAGTCCATCCTCCCCAAGGCACCTCGGAGGTGCCTTCCCCCTTTAGGACTCTCCCCTCCTCTTGTCCCTTTGGCGCATGGGCCTCTAGGGGCTGGTGCCCTTGGCCCATGTAGGCCAAGGCGCACCCCCTACAGCCCATGTGGCCCCCGGGGCAGGTGGCCCCACCCGGTGGACCCCCGGGACCCTTCCGGTGGTCCCGGTACAATACCGGTGACCCCGAAACTTGTCCTGATGGCCGAAATAGCACTTCCTATATATAATTCTTTACCTCCGGACCATTCCGGAACTCCTCGTGACGTCCGGGATCTCATCTGGGACTCCGAACAACTTTCGGGTTACCACATACTAATATCTCTATAACCCTAGCGTCAGCGAACCTTAAGTGTGTAGACCCTACGGGTTCGGGAGACATGCAGACATGACCGAGATGACTCTCCGGTCAATAACCAACAGCGGGATCTGGATACCCATGTTGGCTCCCACATGTTCCACGATGATCTCATCGGATGAACCACGATGTTAAGGACTTAATCAATCCCGTATACAATTCCCTTTGTCTAGTGGTACGATACTTGCCCGAGATTCGATCGTCGGTATCCCGATACCTTGTTCAATCTCGTTACCAGCAAGTCTATTTACTCGTTCCGTAACACATCATCCTGTGATCAACTCCTTGATCACCTTGTGCACATTATGATGATGTCCTACCGAGTGGGCCCAGAGATACCTCTCCGTCACACGGAGTGACAAATCCCAGTCTCGATTCGTGCCAACCCAACAGACACTTTCGGAGATACCCGTAGTGTACCTTTATAGCCACCCAGTTATGTTGTGACGTTTGGCACACCCAAAGCACTCCTACGGTATCCGGGAGTTGCACAATCTCATGGTCTAAGGAAATGATACTTGACATTAGAAAAGCTTTAGCATACGAACTACACGATCTAGTGCTATGCTTAGGATTGGGTCTTGTCCATCACATCATTCTCCTAATGATGTGATCCCGTTATCAACGACATCCAATGTCCATGGTCAGGAAACCGTAACCATCTATTGATCAACGAGCTAGTCAACTAGAGGCTTACTAGGGACATGGTGTTGTCTATGTATCCACACATGTATCTGAGTTTCCTATCAATACAATTCTAGCATGGATAATAAACGATTATCATGAACAAGGAAATATAATAATAACTAATTTATTATTGCCTCTAGGGCATATTTCCAACAGTCTCCCACTTGCACTAGAGTCAATAATCCAGTTCACATCGATATGTGATTAACACTCAAGGTCACAGCCCCATGTGACTAACACCCAAAGAGTTTACTAGAGTCAATAATCTAGTTCACATTACCATGTGATTAACACTCGATGAGTTCTGGGTTTGAACATGTTATGCTTGTAAGAGATGTTATAGTCAATGGGTCTGAATCTTTCAGATCCGTATGTACTTCGCAAATCTCTATGTCATCTTATAGATGCAGCTACTACGCTATATTTGGAGCCATTTCAAATAACTATTCTACTCGGAGCTATACTAAATTGTTGCTCCATTATACGTATCCGGTATCTCTACTCAGAGCTATCCGGATAGGTGTTAAGCTTGCATCGATGTAACTCTTTACGTTGAACTCTTTATCACCTCCATAACCGAGAAAATTCCTTAGTCCACTAGTTACTAAGGATAACTTTTGACCGCTGTCTTGTGATCCATTCTTGGATCACTCTTGTACCCCTTGACTGACTCATGGCAAGGCACATTTCAGGTGCGGTACATAGCATAGCATACTGTAGAGCCTACGTCTTAAGCATAGGGGACGACCTTCGTCCTTTCTCTCTATTCTGCCGTGGTCGAGCTTTAAGTCTTAACTTCATACCTTACAACTCAGGCAAGAACTCCTTCTTTGACTGATCCATCTTGAACACCTTCAAGATCATGTCAAGGTATGTGCTCATTTGAAAGTACCATTAAGCTTTTTGATCTATTCTTATAGATGCTCAATGTTCAAGTAGCTTAATCCAGGCTTTCCATTGAAAAACACTTTCCAAATAACCCTATATGCTTTCCAGAAATTCTACGTCATTTCTGATCAACAATATGTCAACAACATATATTTATCAGAAATTCTATAGTGCTCCCACTCACTTCTTTGGAAATACAAGTTTCTCATAAACTTTGTATAAACCCAAAATCTTTGATCATCTCATCAAAGCGTACATTCCAACTCCGAGATGCTTACTCCAGTCCTTAGAAGGATTGCTGGAGCTTTGCATACTTATTAGCATCTTTCAGGATTGACAAAACCTTCCGGTTGTATCACATACAACCTTTCCTCAAGAAAATCGTCGAGGAAACAATGTTTTGACATCCTATCTGCAAGATTTCATAAATAATGCAGTAATCGCTAATATAATTCCAATAGACTCTTAGCATCGCTACGAGTGAGAAAGTCTCACCGCAGTCAACTCCTTGAACTTGTCAGGAAACTTCTTAGCGACAAGTCGAGCTTTCTTAATGGTGACATTTACCATCATTGTCCGTCTTCCTTTTAAAAATCCATCTGCACTCAATAGCCTTACGACCATCAAGCTGTTTTGCCAAAGTCTACACTTTGTTTTCATACATGGATCCTCTCTCGGATTTTATGGCCTCGAGCCATTTATCGGAATCCGGGACCACCATCGCTTCTCCATAGCTCGTAGGTTCATTGTTGTCTAGCAACATGACTTCCAAGACAGGATTACGTACCACTCTGAAGTAGTACGCATCCTTGTCATCCCACGAGGTTTGGTAGTGACTTGATCTGAAGTTTCATGATCACTATCATAAGCTTCCACTTCAATTGGTGTAGGTGCCACAGGAACAACTTCCTGTGCCCTGCCACACACTAGTTGAAGAGACGGTTCAATAACCTCATCAAGTCTCCACCACCCTCCCACTCAATTCTTTCGAGAGAAACTTTTCCTCGAGAAGGGACCGATTCCAGAAACAATCCCTTATTGCTTTCGGATCTGAGACAGGAGGTATACCCGACTGTTTTGGGTGTCCTATGAAGATGCATTTATCCGCTTTGGGTTCGAGCTTATCAGCCTGAAACTTTTCACATAAGCGCCGCAGCCCCAAACTTTTAAGAAATGACAGCTTAGGTTTCTCTAAACCATAGTTCATACGGTGTCATCTCATCGGAATTACGTGGTACCCTATTTAAAGTGAATGTGGTCGTCTTTAATGCCTAACCCATAAACTATCATGGTAATTTGATAAGAGACATCATGGTATGCATCATATCCAATAGGGTGCAGTTATGATGTTCGGACACACCATCACACTATGGTGTTCCAGGCTGTATTAGTTGTGAAACAATTTCCACAATGTCTTAATTCTGTGCCAAACTCGTAATTGAGATATTCATCTCTATGATCATATCATAGATATTTTATCCTCTTGTCACGATGATCTTTCAACTTCACCCTGAAATTACTTGAACCTTTCAATAATTCAGACTCGTGATTCATCAAGTAAATATACTCAACATCTACTCAAATCATCTGTGAAGTAAGAACATAACGATATCCACTACATGCCTCAGCACTTATTGGACTGCACACATCAAAATGTATTACTTCCAACAAGTCGCTTTCTAGTTCCATTTTACTGAAAATGAGGCTTTCAGTCATCTTGCCCATGTGGTATGATTTGCATGTCCCAAGTGATTCAAAATCAAGTGAGTCCAAACGGTCCCTTTGCATGGAGTTTCTTCATGCATATACACCAATAGACATGGTTCGCATGTCTCAAACTTTTCAAAAACGAGTGAGTCCAAAGATCCATCAACATGGAGCTTCTTCATGCGTTTTATACCGATATGACTTAAGTGGCAGTGCCACAAGTAGGTGGTACTATCATTACTATCTTATATCTTTTGGCATGAACATGTGTATCACTACGATCGAGATTCAATAAACCATTCATTTTAGGTGCAAGACCATTGAAGGTATTTTTCAAATAAACAGAGTAACCATTATTCTCCTTAAATGAATAACCGTATTGCGATAGACATAATCCAATCATGTCTATGCTCAACGCAAACACCAATCTCGATGGTAGAGGGAGCGTGCGATGCTTGATCATATCAACATTGGAAACACTTCCAACACATATCGTTAGCTCACCTTTAGCTAGTCTCCGTTTATTCCGTAGCTTTTATTTCGAGTTACTAACACTTAGCAACCGAACCGGTATCTAATACCCTGGTGCTACTAGGAGTACTAGTAAAGTACACATCAACACAATGTATATCCAATATACTTCTATCGACCTTGCCAGCCTTCTCATCTACCAAGTATCTAGGGTAATTCTGCTCTAGTGGCTGTTCCCCTTATTACAGAAGCACTTAGTCTCGGGTTTGGGTTCAACCTTGGGTTTCTTCACTAGAGCAGCAGCTGAATTGCCGTTTCATGAAGTATCCCTTCGTGCCCTTGCCCTTCTTGAAACTAGTGGTTTCACCAACCATCAACAATTGATGCTCCTTCTTGATCTCTACTTTTGTGGTGTCAAACATCGCGAATATCTCAAGGATCATCATATATGTCCCTGATATATTATAGTTCATCACGAAGCTCAAGCAGCTTGGTGGTAATGACTTCGGAGAACCATCACTATTTCATCTGGAAGATCAACTCCCACTTGATTCAAATGATTGTTGTACTCAGACAATCTGAGCACAAGCTCAACAAATTGAGCTTTTCTCCCTTAGTTTGCAGGCTAAGAAAATCGTCGGAGGTCTTATACCTCTTGACATGGGCACAAGCCTGAAATCCCAATTTCAGTCCTTGGAACATCTCATATGTTCCGCGACGTTTAAAACGTCTTCGGTGCCTCAACTCTAAACCATTTAGCATTACACACTGAACTATCATGTAGTCATCAAGACGTGTATGTCAGATGTTCGCAACATCCACAGACGACGTTCGAGGTTCAGCACACTGAGCGGTGCATTAAGGACATAAGCCTTCTATGAAGCAATGAGGACAATCCTCAGTTTACGGACCTAGTCCGCATAATTGCTACTATCAACTTTCAACTAAATTTCTCTAGGAACATAACTAAACAGTAGAACTGAAGCGCGAGCTACGACATAATTTGCGAAAACCTTTTGACTGTGTTCAAGATAATTAAGTTCATCTTATGAACTCCCACTCAGATAGACATCCCTCTAGTCATCTAAGTGATTACATGATCCGAGTCAACTAGGCCGTGTCCGATCATCACGTGAGACGGACTAGTCAACATCGGTGAACATCTTCATGTTGATCGTATCTTCTATATGACTCATGCTCGACCTTTCGGTCTTCTGTGTTCCGAGGCCATGTCTATACACATGCTAGGCTCGTCAAGTCAACCTAAGTGTTTTGCGTGTGTAAATCTGGCTTACACCCGTTGTATTTGAACGTAAGAATCTATCAGACCCGATCATCACGTGGTGCTTCGAAACGACGAACTTTCGCAACGGTGCACAGTTAGGGGGAATACCTTCTTGAAATTTTAGTGAGGGATCATCTTATTTACTACCGTCGTTCTAAGTAAACAAGATGCATAAACATGATAAACATCACATGCAATCAAATAGTGACATGATATGGCCAATATCATATTGCTCCTTTTGATCTCCATCTTCGGGGCTCCATGATCATTATCGTCACCGGCATGACACCATGATCTCCATCATCATGATCTCCATCATCGTGTCTTCTTGAAGTTGTCACGTCATCTATTACTTCTACTACTATGGCTAACGCTTTAGCAATAAAGTAAAGTAATTACATGACATTTATGTTGACACGCAGGTCATAAATAAATTAAGACAACTCCTATGGCTCCTGCCGGTTGTCATACTCATCGACATGCAAGTCGTGATTCCTATTACAAGAACATGATCAATCTCATACATCACATATATCATTCATCACATCCCTTTGGCCATATCACATCACATAGCATACCCTGCAAAAACAAGTTAGACGTCCTCTAATTGTTGTTTGCATGTTTTACGTGGCTGCTATGGGTTTCTAGCAAGAACGTTTCTTACCTACGCAAAGACCACAACGTGATATGCCAATTGCTATTTACCCTTCATAAGGACCCTTTTCATCGAATCCGATCCGACTAAAGTGGGAGAGACAGACACCCGCTAGCCACCTTATGCAACTAGTGCATGTCAGTCGGTGGAACCAGTCTCACGTAAGAGTACATGTAAGGTCGGTCCGGGCCGCTTCATCCCACGATGCCGCCAAATCAAGATAAGACTAGTAACGGCAAGCATATTGAACAAAATCAACGCCCACAACTACTTTGTGTTCTACTCGTGCATAGAAACTACGCATAGACCTAGCTCATGATGCCACTGTTGGGGAACGTAGCATAAATTCAAAATTTTCCTACGTGTCACCAAGATCTATCTATGGAGTCATCTAGCAACGAGGGAGGAGTGGATCCACATACCCTTGTAGATCGTGCGCGGAAGCGTTCAAGAGAACGGGGTTGATGGAGTCCTACTCGTTGTGATCCAAATCACCGATGATCCTAGCGCCGAACGGACGGCACCTCCATGTTCAACACACGTACGAAGCAGCGACTTCTCCTCCTTCTTGATCCAGCAAGGGGGAAGGAGAGGTTGATGGAGATCCAGCAGCACGACGGCGTGGTGGAAGTAGCGAGATTCCAACAGGGCTTCGCCAAGCACTGCGGGAGGAGGGAGATGTGTCATGGGAGGGAGAGGGAGGCGCCAGGGCTTAGGTATGGTTGCCCTCCCTTCCCCCCACTATATATAGGGCCAAGGGAGAGGGGGAGGGCGCAGCCTTGCCCCTTCCTCCAAGGAAGGGTGCGGCCAAGGGGGGGAGGAGTCCATCCTCCCCAAGGCACCTCGGAGGTGCCTTCCCCCTTTAGGACTCTCCCCTCCTCTTGTCCCTTTGGCGCATGGGCCTCTAGGGGCTGGTGCCCTTGGCCCATGTAGGCCAAGGCGCACCCCCTACAGCCCATGTGGCCCCCGGGGCAGGTGGCCCCACCCGGTGGACCCCCGGGACCCTTCCGGTGGTCCCGGTACAATACCGGTGACCCCGAAACTTGTCCCGATGGCCGAAATAGCACTTCCTATATATAATTCTTTACCTCCGGACCATTCCGGAACTCCTTGTGACGTCTGGGATCTCATCCGGGACTCCGAACAACTTTCGGGTTACCGCATACTAATATCTCTATAACCCTAGCGTCACCGAACCTTAAGTGTGTAGACCCTACGGGTTCGGGAGACATGCAGACATGACCGAGATGACTCTCCGGTCAATAACCAACAGCAGGATCTGGATACCCATGTTGGCTCCCACATGTTCCACGATGATCTCATCGGATGAACCACGATGTCAAGGACTTAATCAATCCCGTATACAATTCCCTTTGTCTAGTGGTACGATACTTGCCTGAGATTCGATCGTGGGTATCCCGATACCTTGTTCAATCTCGTTACCGGCAAGTCTCTTTACTCGTTCCGTAACACATCATCCTATGATTAACTCCTTGATCACCTTGTGCACATTATGATGATGTCCTACCGAGTGGGCCCAGAGATACCTCTCCGTCACACGGAGTGACAAATCCCAGTCTCGATTCGTGCCAACCCAACAGACACTTTCGGAGATACCCGTAGTGTACCTTTATAGCCACCCAGTTATGTTGTGACGTTTGGCACACCCAAAGCACTCCTACGGTATCCGGGAGTTGCACAATCTCATGGTCTAAGGAAATGATACTTGACATTAGAAAAGCTTTAGCATACGAACTACACGATCTAGTGCTATGCTTAGGATTGGGTCTTGTCCATCACATCATTCTCCTAATGATGTGATCCTGTTATCAACGACATCCAATGTCCATGGTCAAGAAACCGTAACCATCTATTGATCAACGAGCTAGTCAACTAGAGGCTTACTAGGGACATGGTGTTGTCTATGTATCCACACATGTATCTGAGTTTCCTATCAATACAATTCTAGCATGGATAATAAACGATTATCATGAACAAGGAAATATAATAATAACTAATTTATTATTGCCTCTAGGGCATATTTCCAACACTTTGACACCCTTGCCCTCATGATACAAGAACGCCCTGACTTCAAGACACTCGATCCGTCTGATATACTCGAGCGGCTCAACACACATGAGTTCCAGCTATCTGAGAAAAGAGATATCTATGGTCCCAACTATGGCCGAACTCGCGCTTTGAAGGCAAAAGTTGTTTCCTCATCTGAAGAAGAATCTGACTGCAGTTCTGATGATCCTGAAGACATTGGAAAGGAACTTGCTATGCTTGTGAAGAAGTTCCAGAAGTTCACTAAGAAGAAGGGCTTCAGAAAGTCTTCACGATCTATCTCAAGAAATTATGAAGCTTCCACTCATGACTACAAGAAGAGAACATGTCACAAGTGCAAGAAACCTGGACACTATATCTTTGAGTGTCGGCGTTCTGGGAACGGGGGTCCCCAGACTTGCCTGCCTGTGGCCTGCGGCGTGGCTCAAAGGGGGCCTAGCACGGCCCATCTTCATCAACACAAGACCCAAGAACCTTGCGAGGGGCCAAGCCTCGCGGGGTGGATGACGCGGAGCTTCCTCAGGCGTGGCCTCATCAGGCTGGCTCACGAGGAGGCGGAGAGATCAAGGCGGGGTACCTCATGAGGTGCCATGACGCAAGCCATGACGACCAAGGGC
This sequence comes from Triticum aestivum, assembly GCF_018294505.1. Lineage (NCBI taxonomy): Eukaryota > Viridiplantae > Streptophyta > Magnoliopsida > Poales > Poaceae > Triticum > Triticum aestivum. The sequence goes on from NC_057806.1 coordinate 574,645,593, forward strand.
GCCAGGCGGGTGCCAACCGGCGCAGTGTCCTCCTTTCCTCTTTGGTGCAAAGGGAGCAAGCGCAGGCGAGAGTATCAAACAAAGGCATCCGCTTTGGTGCAACAAGACCAAGACTAGTCCAACGGTGGGGAAGAAGTCATTGTGGAGCCCAGGACGGCGTCACCACCAGAGCCTTTGGCAGGCGAGGACCAACTTTAGTCAGGATAAGTGTACCAGATGTTCCCCTTCAAAATGGCCAAGTGTTGGCGCCCTTCCCGCTCAATATTTGGGAAGAGGCCCAGGGCCTTTGCCTATAAATAGGACTAGCCACCCCCAGGGTAGAAAAGGACGAAGGGACACAGAGAGAGATCCAGAGACAGAGAGAAGCATTGATCCAGAATCTGGGCAAGCAGAGAGAGAAAGAGAGAGAAAGGTGACTGAACTCCTCCTAGCAGTTCATCGCCCCAACCAAGAGCAGACCCTCGCGAGGCTATTCTCCCTTGTATTGTTCATCATCATCAGCCCAAGAGGCAATCCACCACACCACACTGGAGTAGGGTATTACACCGCATCGGTGGCCCGAACCAGTATAAACCTTGTGTTCCTTGTGCTGTTCTTTCGATACCTTAGATCTTTGTGAGGCGGAGGGTGCAAGTAGGTAGGAGGCGTAATCTCCGTGCGCACCCCAGAGTTCGAACCTCAAGGGTCTGCCGGAACCCGAAATCCGACATTTGGCGTGCCAGGTAGGGGTGCGCCGGAATTTGTCTTCCACCGCTCCGTTCTCCTCCGACCGTCGCGTCCATGTCTGACGCTCGTTGGGCTCGCGCCGAGCGCCGGGCCGCCCTCGCTTCCCGCGTCGCCCAGACGGCTCCCGTCGGCGGGCGTCCTCACCGCTCCCCATCACCTGCCGTCAACGCCGCCACCGGTTCGGCGGGGAACGAGCAGCAAGCATCGTCTCAGCATCCGTCCGTGCGGCAAGACGGCCGCACCGCTACTCCCTCGCTCACACCAGCTGGTTCTTCGTCCCACGCGCTCTGCGCACCCATGGAGGCTCGAGATGCGCTCATCGCGGCAAACGAGCTCCTGCGCTACCGTCCTGTCGACGACGTCTACAAAGAATGGCTCGACCGCGTCGCCGAGCTCGTCCGCGCCGCAGGGGGCTCTCCCGCGCCGTCCGTTCCGCTGCACCGCACCCCGCCCCGCGCGGGCGATGAAGCTCCGGGGGCGCACCGGCCGCCTCCTCTTCAAGAAGACGCCATGGCTCCAAGGCGCGTGACACCTGGGCGGAACCCACTTCGTCAGGTGCCAGCGCAGCAAGAGCGGAGCTGCCAAGAAGTCCCTCGCCCGCAAGAAGCTGCCCGGGCGCTCCCTGCTCCGGTGCATCGCGACCATGCTCCTGCTCCCGCGCGTCAAGACCCCGCGCTGCTCCCAGCTGCAGCGCATGGTGACCCGCCAGACCAAGCTCTCCGCCGCCAAAGGCCTCCCGTGGCCACAGCAGGCTGTCGTGCCTTCACCGCCGAGCTGCGCAGCGTCGCATGGCCCGGCAAGTTCAAGCCAAACCTGCCTCCTCGCTACGACGGCACGACCGACCCTGCGGAGTTCCTCCAGCTCTATGAGCTGGGCATCGAAGCTGCCAACGGAGACGAGAAGGTCATGGCGAACTGGTTTCCCATGGCGCTCAAGGAAGGGGCCCGCACCTGGCTCCTGAATCTGGCTCCAGGCACGATCTCTTCCTGGGACCAGATGCGCACCCGCTTCATCGCCAACTTCCAGGTACTCGCGACTGGCCGCCTGCCGTGAGCGACATGCGCCGCATCAAGCAACAACCCGGGGAGACCCTGCAAAAGTACATCCAGCGCTTCAACAGCGCGCGCCTCAAGATTCCCAAGGTGTCTGAGGAGGCCATCATCTCAGCCTTCTCCGACGGTGTGCGCGATGTCAAGATGAAGGAGGAGCTGGCGATGCATGAGGACATGTGCACTTCCTTGGAGTTGTTCAGCTTGGCGACCAAGTGCGCTAGAGCTGAGGAAGGGCGTCTCTCCCTCCTCGAGCTGCCTACCGCAGACCCAGAAGAGAAAAAGCCCAAGGCCAAGGACATGAAGCGCAAGGGGGCTGCCGTGCTTGCGGCAGAACCAGACACCAAGCGGGGCAAAGATCTGCCCGAATCCTCCAGGGGCAATCGGTACTGCGTGTACCACGACCTCCACACCCATAACACCAGCGAATGCCAAGAGCTCCGAGCCGTGCGAGAAGGAAGGATCGGCCGTCGCCCTGACCGCGTCGAGCAGGGCTATGGTCGAGGAGGAGGAAGAAACGCAGGACGCTGGGAAGATCGCGGCCCGCGCCAAGGGTGGCGTGATCAACCTCGCTAGGATCGCTGGCGAGACCTGCCTCGTGAGGGAGGCTGGAGGGATCAGCCTCGCGAGGATCGTCCACAAGGCAACACAGGCCTCCCCCCACTGCCACCGCAACCAAGGAGAAACGAGGACCGCCATCAAGATGAGGGGGCTGGGGGCTTCCAGGAGCCGTGCGCGATCGCCTGCATCCTGGGCGGAGCTCAGGCCCCAGCCTCTCAGCGCATCTTCAAGCAGTTTGCCCGCGAGGTGAATGAAGTCCTCCCCAAGCTCGAAGCAACGCGCCCTCTCAGGTGGTCGGCATGAGCCATCACGTTCAGCTCAGCGGATCAGCTCAAGTGCGCGGCCACAGCCGGAGTCCTCCCGATGCTTTGCTCCCCAGTCATCAGCAACGTACTGGTCACCAGGACCCTCATCGATGGTGGGGCAGGGCTCAACGTCCTGTCCGTGGAGACGTTCAACAACCTCCAAGTGCCCTATGACCAGCTTCAGCCAACCAAGCCTTTCTCCGGAGTCACCGACGGCTCCACGGTCCCGATTGGGCAGGTCTGCCTCCCCGTCACCTTCGGAGCACACAACAACTACCGCACCGAGCTCATCAACTTCGACGTCGCTCACATCCGCCTGCCCTACAACGCCATCCTCGGGTACCCAGCGCTGGCCAAGTTCATGGATGTGACTCACCACGGATGCAACGTCCTCAAGATGCCAGGGAGTGGCGGAGTCATCACGGTGCCCTGTGAAGAGAAGGACGTAGTGTGTTCCCTGGAACGAGCCTTTCAAGCCGCGTCACTGGAAGACCCGGATCGCGGAAGCAGGAGGCTTCCCGAGACCACCCCCTAGAAGAAGAAGACAACGTCCGGACCGGCCCCTCAGGAGGCAGGCCCCTCAGGGCCCGCGTCTGCCCAAGGGGAACCTCCTTCCATCGCATAGGAAAGCGCGCCCGGCGCCCTCCTCAGGCAGGGCTCGGGGGCTCTCCCCTGGAGGGCCACCGACCTGGCCAAGGTCACGAGGGAGGCGCTTGGGCACCACGTGGAGGCGTGTTTCGAAGCACGTTTCCCTCAAGAAGGAGCAAGGCAAGGAGGGTCAGACCCTCAGGAGTTCGTCAACAAGGCCAGTCAAGAACTACAGGAATCAAGAGTCATGAGAGGCTGCCGTCGTCTACTAGCTGTGGCTCCCCATCCAGGCGAGGATGGTGGGCTACGCGTCTGCATCGACGTACCAGGGCTCAACCAAGTCACCTCTATGGAGCGCCTTTGGCGCTCGCGAGTGGGGCATTGCAGGGTCCACCCCACAGCTACGTTCGCATGCCTTACGGCCTGCCGAATGTGGCTGCCACGTACCAGCGCCTCATGAGGGGCATCATGGAGGCTCAAGAGGCCAGGCGCTCCGAAGCCTTGGCGGAGATGGAGATGATCCGCAAGGAGCCACCAGCGCCTCCGGAGCCTCCCGAGGCCCCTGGGCCTGGGGGCTCGTGAGGATCGGCTTCCGTAGCCCACCGAGTCTGCTGCACCAACACTCCTTCGTCCTCGGCATCATCAGGTGACATCTTTCAAGTTTCATTTCCAGCTGGGAGCGCCCCCCCAGGGCTGCATTATTCCCAGGCCGCGTGGGTCCGTCCCTGCGGCATGTATCCCTTTTATTTCATGTTGATTAGCTTGCTTTGTTGGGGGCGCCCCTCGGGCTGCATCACCCCCAAGTCGCTCGGGCCTGACCCGGCGATGTCTACCTTCCCAGCATCTGTTTGAATGAATCCACTCCTTGCGGCTAATGTGTTTGATCTAGTTGCCTACTTAACTGACGCCAACTGACGGAACAGCTCCCACAACGGCGTGACGCTTGCGCATGGGTCCGTCCCTGCAACGCCGACAAGCCTGAATGGCTGAGCTCTGGCCGCGGCAGCCCCGCGTGGCGCCACCTCGTCAAGCCTTCAGTGCCTCACCTCACCTCGGAAGCAACCAACGGCTGACTGTCAATTGTCATGGCAACCTCTTGTTCTTTCTATGATGAGTCTACAGGATCTCCTAAGGGAGCTGAGCCAGGCAAGGCCCTTGCGGCGCCTCCTTCACTCTCGTCCGCGCGAACCGCTTGCGCGTTAAAGGGGGGGTGTCTGAGCATCGCGACTCAGGGCTCCTACTGGCTCTCCGGCCCTCACCCTCTGGCCTTGACCACGGCATCGCGACCTGGCATACCAGCGACGGCTGAGACCAGCTCGAGGGCTGGGACGTGGTGGTCCATCAGGTGGTGTCGAGGCCCTGGTGCGAGCGGCCACCGCCGGGGTTCCCGCTTCCCTTGTACGCCCACTCGAGGGCCCTGAAGGGGTTAATGCCGATCACCGCGGTCGGCACCATCGTCGACGCCGACGGGTCACGAAGGTGTGGGTCGTCCCTCGTGGGGTTCACTCCGAGGGGTCCCCTCGAGAGTTCGTGCTCCACGCCGCCATGCCTCCTCAGTCTTGGATTCGCCTTCCTCCCTTCTTCGCCTCCATCATCCCGCAGGGAGAACTCCTGGAGCTTTGGCTGTAGCACGCCGGCTGCAGCACCCTCGCGACTGAGGCAGATGTCGCGGTTGTTGCCCTGGGCGAGGTGTTCATGACTCGAGGCTGGGGCGAAATCGCCAAGGGTTGCAGGACAAGGGGCACCCTCACGATCCACTTGGAGTACGATGGTGCTTCGGTGATGTTCTTCAAGGTCTTCGACGCGAACGGGCGCCGGCTGGAGTGCTGCCCCAGGAGAGGTGGCCAGGACCCTGCCACGGTGAGGGCTAGGCCCGCCGACCGCTCCCTTGGCGGCCCCACAGGCGGCGGAGGTGCCGGAGGATCCAGCGACTCCAGCGAGCTCTTCGCGACTCCGGAGACGAGCGACGATAGTTACGAGCCCACGAGCTGGCGCCGTTCCTGGAGCAGGGCGGGCTCGTCTGGCCGTCACCGACTCTGATCTGGATGGGGTTGGTGCTGGTGCTTGACGGCCCACTGTTGATGACGGTGTCTCTTGCAGGGGCGCGTGTAGTTAGCGTCCTTTTAGGATCCGTTCCCTGCAGGGAATCAAAGACGTGCCCCGAGGGGGCTTGTAAGGTGCATGTGATCCTGCTTGTTAATATAACCCTTGTCGCAGAATCGTGTGAGTTGCTCATTCCGTCTTAGCTCAATTCTCCTTTTCGAACCTCGCGAGGGCTTGGTGCTCTGCGCCGACAGGTCCCAGTCCCAAGGCAGCGTCAGTCGTCGCTGGTATGCCAGGTCGTGATGCCGTAGTCAAGGCCAGGAGGTGAGCGACCCGGGGTCCGGTAAGAGCCCCTGAGTCGCGATGCTCAGGAGGTCCTCTTTGGCGCTCAAGCAGCCGTCGTTTGGTGAGAAAGGAGAGCGGCGTCGCTAACACGAGATTGCATTAGGTGCGGGGATGGTGCCATGGTAACCGGTGCTTTCGGGCGGTGACTTATCTCGAGGATCGGGGATCGTTCCTGGTGTGTGGCCGGGTCCGCGCTCTGGCAGGGGTGAGATCGCTCGGCGAGGTCCTCGCGTGCCCCTTCCCTCTCGCCTTTGCTCCCCTTTCTGCTCTATGTCCTCGGGTCCCGGCCCTCGAGCTGGTCTCAGCCGTCGCTGGTATGCCAGGTCGCGATGCCGTGGTCAAGGCTAGAGGGTGAGGGCTGGAGAGCCAGTAGGAGCCCTGAGTCGCGATGCTCAGACACCCCCCCTTTAACACGCAAGCGGTTCGCGCGGACGAGAGTGAAGGATGCGCCGCAAGGGCCTTGCCTAGCGCAGCTCCCTTAGGAGATCCTGTAGACTCATCATAGAAAGAACAAGAGGTTGCCATGACAATTGACAGTTAGCCGTTGGTTGCTTCCGAGGGGAGGTGAGGCACTGAAGGCTTGACGAGGTGGCGCCATGCGGGGCTGCCGCGGCCAGAGCTCAGCCATTCAGGCTTGTCGGCGTTTCAGGGACGGACCCATGCGCAAGCGTCGCGCCGTTGTGGGAGCAGTTCCGTCAGTTGGCGTCAGTTAAGCAGGCAACTAGATCAAACACATTAGCCGCAAGGAGTGGATTCATTCAAACAGATGCTGGGAAGGTAGACATCGCCGGGTCAGGCCCGAGCGACTTGGGGGTGATGCAGCCCGAGGGGCGCCCCCAACAAAGCAAGCTCATCAACATGAAATAAAAGGGATACATGCTGCAGGGACGAACCCGTCAGCCTTCTCCGACGGCGTGCGCGATGTCAAGATGAAGGAGGAGCTGGCGATGCATGAGGACTTGTGCACTTCCTTGGAGCTGTTCAGCTTGGCGACCAAGTGCGCCAGAGCTGAGGAAGGGCGTCTCTCCCTCCTCGAGCTGCCTGCCGCAGACCCAGAAGAGAAAAAGCCCAAGGCCAAGGACGTGAAGCGCAAGGGGGCTGCCGTGCTTGCGGCAGAACCAGACACAAGCGGGGCAAAGATCTGCTCGAATCCTCCAGGGGCAATCGGTACTGCGTGTACCACGACCTCCACACCCATAACACCAGCGAATGCCAAGAGCTCCGAGCCGTGCGAGAAGGAAGGATCGGCCATCGCCCTGACCGCGTCGAGCAGGGCTATGGTCGAGGAGGAGGAAGAAACGCGGGATGTTGGGAAGATCGCGGCCCGCGCCAAGGGTGGCGCGATCAACCTCGCGAGGATCGCTGGCGAGACCCGCCTCGCGAGGGAGGCTGGAGGGATCAGCCTCGCGAGGATCGTCCGCAAGGCAACGCAGGCCACCCCCCACTGCCACCGCAACCAAGGAGAAATGAGGACCGCCATCAAGATGAGGGGGCTGGGGGCTTCCAGGAGCCGCGCGCGATCGCCTGCATCCTGGGCGGAGCTCAGGCCCTAGCCTCTCAGCGCATCTTCAAGCAGTTTGCCCGCAAGGTGAATGCAGTCCTCCCCAAGCTCGAAGCAACGCGCCCTCTCAGGTGGTCGGCGTGCGCCATCACGTCCAGCTCAGCGGATCAGCTCAAGTGCGCGGCCACAGCCGGAGTCCTCCCGATGCTTTGCTCCCCAGTCATCAGCAACGTACTGGTCACCAGGACCCTCATCGATGGCGGGGCAGGGCTCAACGTCCTGTCCGTGGAGACGTTCAACAACCTCCAGGTGCCCTATGACCAGCTTCAGCCAACCAAGCCTTTCTCCGGAGTCACCGACGGCTCCACAGTCCCGATTGGGCAGGTCTGCCTCCCCGTCACCTTCGGAGCATGCAACAACTACCGCACCGAGCTCATAGACTTCGACGTCGCTCACATCCGCCTGCCCTACAACGCCATCCTCGGGTACCCAGCGCTGGCCAAGTTCATGGCCGTGACTCACCACGGCTGCAACGTCCTCAAGATGCCAGGGAGTGGCGGAGTCATCACGGTGCCCTGTGAAGAGAAGGACGCAGTGTGTTCCCTGGAACGAGCCTTTCAAGCCGCGTCACTGCAAGACCCGGATCGCGGAAGCAGGAGGCTTCCCGAGACCACCCCCTAGAAGAAAAAGACATCGTCCGGACCGGCCCCTCAGGAGGCAGGCCCCTCAGGGCCCGCGTCTGCCGAAGGGGAACCTCCTTCCATCGCATAGGAAAGCGCGCCCAGCGCCCTCCTCAGGCAGGGCTCGGGGGCTCTCCCCTGGAGGGCCACCGACCTGGCCAAGGTCACGAGGGAGGCGCTTGGGCACCACGTGGAGGCGTGTTTCGAAGCATGTTTCCCTCAAGAAGGAGCAAGGCAAGGAGGGTCAGACCCTCAGGAGTTCGTCAACAAGGCCAGTCAAGAACTACAGGAATCAAGAGTCATGAGAGGTTGTCGTCGTCTACCAGCTGTGGCTCCCCATCCAGGCGAGGATGGTGGGCTACGCGTCTGCATCGACGTACCAGGGCTCAACCAAGTCACCTCTATGGAGCGCCTTTGGCCCTCGCGAGTGGGGCATTGCAGGGTCCACCCCACAGCTACGTTCGCATGCCTTACGGCCTGCCGAACATGGCTGCCACGTACCAGCGCCTCATGAGGGGCATCATGGAGGCTCAAGAGGCCAGGCGCTCCGAAGCCTTGGCGGAGATGGAGATGATCCGCAAGGAGCCACCAGCGCCTCCGGAGCCTCCCGAGGCCCCTGGGCCTAGGGGCTCGTGAGGATCGGCTTCCACAGCCCACCGAGTCTGTTGCACCAACACTCCTTCGTCCTCGGCATCATCAGGTGACATCTTTCAAGTTACATTTCCAGCTGGGAGCGCCCCCCCAGGGCTGCATTATTCCCAGGCTGCGTGGGTCCGTCCCTGCGGCATGTATCCCTTCTATTTCATGTTGATTAGCTTGCTTTGTTGGGGGCGCCCCTCGGGCTGCATCACCCCCAAGTCGCTCGGGCCTGACCCGGCGATGTCTACCTTCCCAGCATCTATTTGAATGAATCCACTCCTTGCGGCTAATGTGTTTGATCTAGTTGCCTACTTAACTGACGCCAACTGACGGAACTGCTCCCACAACGGCGCAACGCTTGCGCATGGGTCCGTCCCTGCAACGCCGACAAGCTTGAATGGTTGAGCTCTGGCCGCGCAGCCCCGCATGGCGCCACCTCGTCAAGCCTTCAGTGCCTCACCTCCCCTCGGAAGCAACCAACGGCTGACTGTCAATTGTCATGGCAACCTCTTGTTCTTTCTATGATGAGTCTACAGGATCTCCTAAGGGAGCTGCACCAGGCAAGGCCCTTGCGGCGCCTCCTTCACTCTCGTCCGCGCGAACCGCTTGCGCGTTAAAGGGGGGGTGTCTGAGCATCACGACTCAGGGCTCCTACTGACTCTCCAGCCCTCACCCTCTGGCCTTGACCACGGCATCGCGACCTGGCATACCAGCGACGGCTGAGACCAGCTCGAGGGCCAGGACCCGAGGACGTAGAGCAGAAAGGGGAGCAAAGGCGAGAGGGAAGGGGCACGCGAGGACCTCGCCGAGCGATCTCACCCGTGCCGGCGCGCGGACCCGGCCACACACCAGGAACGATCCCCGATCCTCGAGATAAGTCACCACCCGAAAGCACCGGTTACCGTGGCACCATGCCCGCACCTAATGCAATCCCGTGTTAGCGACGCCGCTCTCCTTTCTCACCAAACGACGGCTGCTTGAGCGCCAAAGGGGACCTCCTGAGCATCGCAACTCGGGGGCTCTTACCGGACCCCGGGTGGCTCACCTCCTGGCCTTGACCACGGCATCGCGACCTGGCATACCAGCGACGGCTGACGCCGCCTTGGGACTGGGACCTGTCGGCGCAGAGCACCAAGCCCTCGCGAGGTTCGAAAGGGAGAACTGAGCTAAGACGGAATGAGCAACTCACACGATTCTGCGATAAGGGTTATATTAACAAGAGGATCACAGGCACCTTATAAGCCCCCTCGGGGCACGTCTTTGATTCCTCGCAGGGAACGGATCCTAAAAGGACGCTAACTACATGCGCCCCTGCAAGAGACGCCGTCATCAACAGTGGGCCGTCAAGCACCGGCACCAACCCCATCCAGATCAAAGTCGGCGACAGCCAGACGAGCCCGCCCTGCTCCAGGAATGGCGCCGGCTCGTGGGCTCGTAGCTATCGTCGCTCGTCTCTGGAGTCACGAAGAGCTCGCTGGAGTCGCTGGATCCTCCGGCACCTCCGCCGCCTATGGGGCCGCCAAGGGAGCGGTCGGCGGGCCTAGCCCTCATCGTGGCAGGGTCCTGGCCACCTCTCCCGGGGCAGCACTCCAGCCGGTGCCCGTTCGCGTCGAAGACCTTGAAGAACATCACCGAAGCACCATCGTACTCCAAGTGGATCGTGAGGGCGCCCCTTGTCCTGCAACCCCGGGCGATTTCGCCCCAGCCTCGAGTCATGAAGACCTTGCCCGGGGCAACGACCGTGACCTCTGCCTCGGTCGCGAGGGTGCTGCAGCCGGCGTGCTACAGCCAAAGCTCCAGGAGTTCTCCCTGCGGGATGATGGAGGCGAAGAAGGGAGGAAGGCGAATCCAAGACTGAGGAGGCATGGCGGCGTGGAGCACGAACTCTCGAGGGGACCCCTCGGAGTGAACCCCAGTAGGGACGACCCACACCTTCGTGACCCGTCGGCGTCGACGACGGTGCCGACCGCGATGATCGGCATCAACCCCTTCAGGGCCCTCGATGCGGGCGTACAAGGGAAGCGGGAACCCCGGCGGTGGCCGCTCGCACCAGGGCCTCGACACCACCTGATGGACCTCCACGTCCCGGCCATGGAGGACGAGCCGTTTCTTCGGCGGGAGCGGGTCTGGTTCCTCTCGAGGAGCCTTCCCCTTCTCTACCGCCGAGAACCGTCGGATCGGAGCCATCGCAGTAGGACGGAGCAAGGACCGGGAAGAAGGAGAAGCAAGAAGAGATGGACTGGAAGGGCACGCGCCGTTCCGTACTTATAACCGGCGAAGGCCAACCGTCGGCCTCCACGATCACAAGTAATCATGACCCGCTTTGCATGCAGGGACTTGTCCAATCCGCGCAGTTGTCGAGGCGTCGTGGGGAAGCGGAGACGCCCACGTCCAATCAACCTCCACGTGGCGCCCAAGGCCGCAGGCTGTTAGGGCCCGCGGCGCTTCGCCCTTGCCCTTTCGCCTCTCTGCACGGCCAAGTCCGGGCACGCCTTGGGCCCGGGGGCTACTGTCGGTGTTCTGGGAACGGGGGTCCCCAGACTTGCCTGCCTGCGGCCTGCGGCGTGGCTCAAAGGGGGCCCAGCACGGCCCATCTTCATCAACACAAGACCCAAGACCCTCGCAAGGGGCCAAGCCTCGCGGGGCGGATGACGCGGAGCTTCCTCAGGCGCGGCCTCATCAGGCTGGCTCACGAGGAGGCGGAGAGATCAAGGCGGGGTACCTCACGAGGTGCCATGACACAAGCCATGACGATCGAGGGCGCCAGGCGGGCGCCAGCCCGCGCAGTGTCCTCCTTTCCTCTTTGGTGCAAAGGGAGCAAGCGCAGGCGAGAGTATCAAGCAAAGGCATCCGTTTCGGTGCAACGAGACCAAGACCAGTCCAACGGTGGGGAAGAAGTCATTGTGGAGCCCAGGACGGCGTCACCACCAGAGCCTTTGGCAGGCGAGGACCAACTTTAGTCAGGATAAGTGTACCAGATGTTCCCCTTCAAAATGGCCAAGTGTTGGCGCCCTTCCCGCTCAATATTTGGGAAGAGGCCCAGGGCCTTTGCCTATAAATAGGACTAGCCACCCCTAGGGTAGAAAAGGACGAAGGGACACAGAGAGAGATCCACAGACAGAGAGAAGCATCGATCCAGAATCTGGGCAAGCAGAGAGAGAAAGAGAGAGAAAGGTGACTGAACTCCTCCTAGCAGTTCATAGCCCCAACCAAGAGCAGACCCTCGTGAGGCTGTTCTCCCTTGTATTGTTCATCATCATCAGCCCAAGAGGCAATCCACCACACCACATTGGAGTAGGGTATTACACCGCATCGGTGGCCCGAACCAGTATAAACCTTGTGTTCCTTGTGCTGTTCTTTCGATACCTTAGATCTTTGCGAGGCGGAGGGTGCAAGTAGGTAGGAGGCGTAATCTCCGCGCGCACCCCAGAGTTCGAACCTCAAGGGTCTGTCGGAACCCGAAATCCGACACTGAGTGTCCACAGTGGGAAAATGAGAAGAAGAAGAAGAAGAAGAAGAAGAAGAAGAGAAAGGAATATGATTCTGACGACAAGAAGAAGAAGAAATCTACAAAGTCTTCTTCCAAGTACTCATCCAAGTCTTCATCTCATAAGAAGAGCTCATCTGGCAAGGCTCGTGCTTTTATTGGCAAGGAGATGGATTCAGAGGAGGAGTCTGCTTCTGAGGAGGCGGAAGTGGAGTCTGAGGAGGAGTCCGACCCTGGCGTTGCAAGTCTGGCTCTAGCCACATCCTACGTTTCCAAGTCCATCTTCAACACTGAAGACAATGACTCGCACACCAACGCTGAAGCTGATAACAAGGACGACCCTGCTCCCACCTACTGCTTCATGGCACGTGGTGCCAAGGTAAAATCACGTGACGCTTACTTTCAAACATCAAGTGAAGATGACTCAAATTGTGAATCCAAACCCAGCTACAAAACACTTGCTAAAATTGCAACTAGACAACAAAAAGCTATGGAACATACTCAAAAACTATTAGACAAAAGCGATGACCTGTTGGACGCGAAAATGACCCGTTCATAGTCCTTAGTTGAAGACATAAAAAATCTTCATGCTAAGTACCAAGAACTTGAAAGTCGTCATGAAATGCTCTCAACCACTCATGAAAAGCTCTCCTATGATTATCTTCAAAGAAAGCAAGAGCTTGAGAAATTGAGAGCGGCTCATGAAGATCTTCAAAAAGAGAATGAGTCACTTCGCGCTCAACAGATCAGTCCCGCTCAGGATGGATTTGAACCACCATGTCTAAAATGCCTTGAGCGTGACAACGCTACCTCTGTTGCTGAATGTTCTACTGCTGCTACTGTTGCATTGTCTTCAACTACTGATGTGGTAACTAACCCCTCTGCGGAGTATACCACTACTATTGCTGATGAAAATGCTAGGTTGAAGACATTGCTTGAAACAGGGATGTACAAAAGTCTGAAAGGGCATCAGACACCATGCGATGTCCTCAAAAAGCAGATTCTAAACCGAAACCCTAGGAAAGAGGGTGTTGGGTTCGAGAGGAAAATGAATGTTGATGGTTCCTACTGGAAGCCTGAGCAGTATCCCAAAACCACATGGGTTGCTGCAAAGGGACCTTTAGTGGATCCATCCACCTTATCTGGCTTTACCTGTGCTAACCCTATTATCATTGATGAATCCTTTGATGCAAACTATAAACTGTTCAAGAATCAGAATGGTGAAGTGTTTGCCCGGTATATTGGTACTAACTGCAGGAATGGGCCATCTATGAAGAAGATCTGGGTTCCCAAAAGCTGTCTTGAGAATCTTCCCGTGAATGTCATCATGGCACCACCTGGGAAGAAGACAAACCCCAGACCTAAAGCTTCATATGGTCCAAAGGCTTCATACAGACAGAGGACTCACCTGAGTCACCCTAACGCCAATGTTTTGCAGGGAAACCATACTCAGACTTATGAATATGAGCGTGTGTCTTCAAACCGCTATGTTCATAGAACTAAGAACTTTTCTACTTATTCATATGAGTATCATTCATCTCCTGCAAGGCTATTTGCTAGGGCTCCAAAGCCGAAGTTCTCAGATGCTGCACTTAGACTCATTGCTTCTAAGCCACTGATACGTCTCCAACGTATCTATAATTTTTGATTGCTCCATGCTATATTATCTACTGTTTTGGACTATATTGGGCTTTATTTTCCACTTTTATATTATTTTTGGGACTAACCTATTAACCGGAGGCCCAGCCCAAAATTGCTGTTTTTTTGCCTATCAAACGGAGTCCAAACAGAAAAATCCTTTTTGGAACGTGATTTTCTTCCCGAATAAGACACAGGAGACTTGGACCCTATGCCAAGGAACGCCGGAGGCGGTCACGAGGGTGGGGGGCGCGCCCACCTCCCTGGGGCGCGCCCCCTGCCTCGTGGGCCCCTTGACGCTCCATCGACGTACTTCTTCCTCCTATATATATCCACGTACCCCCAAATGAATAGAACAGGAGCGAAAAACCTAATTCCACCGCCGCAACTTTCTGTATCCACGAGATCCCATCTTGGGGCCTGTTCCGGAGCTCCGCCGGAGAGGGCCGTCATCACGGAGGGCTTCTACATCATCATAGCCTCTCCGATGAAGTGTGAGTAGTTTACCTCAGACCTTCGGGTCCATAGTTAGTAGCTAGATGGCTTCTTCTCTCTTTTTGGATCTCAATACAATGTTCTCCCCCTCTCTTGTGGAGATCTATTCAATGTAATCTTCTTCTTTTTGCGGTGTGTTTGTTGAGACCGATGAATTGTGGGTTTATGATCAAGTCTATCTATGAATAATATTTGAATCTTCTCTGAATTCTTTTATGTATGATTGGTTATCTTTGCAAGTCTCTTCGAATTATCCGTTTGGTTTGGCCACTAGATTGGTAGTTCTTGCCATGGGAGAAGTGCTTAGCTTTGGGTTCGATCTTGCAGTGTCCTTTCCCAGTGACAGAAGGGGCAGCAAGGCACGTATTGTATCGTTGCCATCGAGGATAACAAGATGGGGTTATTTCATATTGCATGAATTTATCTCTCTACATCATGTCATCTTGCTTAAAGCGTTACTCTGTTTTTAACTTAATACTCTAGATGCATGCTGGATAGCGGTCGATGAGTGGAGTAATAGTAGTAGATGCAGAATCATTTCGATCTACTTGTCACGGACGTGATGCCTATATACATGATCATGCCTAGATATTTTCATAACTATGCTCAATTCTGTCAATTGCTCAACAGTAATTTGTTCACCCACCATAGAATACTTATGCTCTCGAGAGAAGCCACTAGTGAAACCTATGGCCCCCGGGTCTATTCTCATCATATCAATCTCCATCACTTTTATTTTGCTTTGCTTTTTACTTTGCTTTTTACTTTTACTTTACATCTCTATACCAAAAATACCAAAAATATTATCTATCAGATCTCACTCTCGTAAGTGACCGTGAAGGGATTGACAACCCCTAATCGCGTTGGTTGCGAGGAGCTCTTTGTGTTGTGTAGGTACGAGGGACTTGTGCGTGGCCTCCTAGCTACTGGATTGATACCTTGGTTCTCAAAAACTGAGGGAAATACTTACGCTACTCTGCTGCATCATCCTTTCCTCTTTGGGGAAAACCAACGCAAGCTCAAGAGGTAGCAAGAAGAATTTCTGGCGCCGTTGCCGTGGAGTCTACGCAAAAAGTCAACATACCAAGTACCCATCACAATCCCTATCTCCCGCATTACATTAGTTGCCATTTGCCTCTCGTTTTCCTCTCCCCCACTTCACCCTTGTCGTTTTATTCGCCCTCTCTTTCCCAATCTCCTTCTCCTTCTCCTTCTCCTTTTCCGTTTTCCTTTTTCTCGTTTGCCTTCCTGTTGCCATGGCCGAATCAAAAAGAACAAAGGGTCCTTTCCAAGGTCTTAGTACCTTGGATGACCCCTCTATCCTCTCTAAGCTCAAAAATAATGATGCTATTGAAAGACCCACCGGCGTTACCAATGAGAGTTTAAATGGCCTTGATGAAGATGACTCTGGAATTTTTCATTATTTAATTGATGAGTCTTTAAAAGATGCTTGGGATAGGTTATTGAGGATTAGGGCTAGCTATATACCACAATATCAAATTGAGGTTTACTTAAAAGGTTTCTATGCCGGATTACCCACCTCTTTTAAACAAGTGCTAGATTCTATCTTTGAAGAGGGTTTTCTTGAAGGGGATTCTATAGATACCTATGAAAGGATGAAAACTATATTTGGGCACCCCATGAATGATAAAGTTGAATCTACCACCCTCTTATGCTTCTATCAAAACAAAATTATCAAAGAGATGAAATCTAGTATAGATGCAAATTTCTGTAACGTGCTTAATTTTACTTCATCCATTAATGGCCATGTGCTTTCCCAAAATAGGAGAATAAATGCCATATAAAGGAAATTTGCTCTCTTCTTTCCTAATTCCAAAGATGGCAATACCTAGATCTATCCTCGCTTTTATGCCTAGCTAGGGGCGTTAAACGATAGCGCTTGTTGGGAGGCAACCCAATTTTATTTTTAGTTTTTGTGTTTTTCTTCTGTTAGGGAATAAATAACCCATCTACCTTCTGTTCGGATGTGGTTTTGTGTTTTAATTAGTGTTTGTGCCAAGCTAGACCTATTGGATCTTCTTGGATGATAGTTGTTTGATCTTGCTGTAATTTCCAGAAACTTTGCGTTCAGTGCCCAAATTATTAAAAATCATCAGGACGTGATAAAATACTGATTCCAATTGCTGATGATCAATAAACAAATTGTCTAGGTCGTCTAATTTTGGTAGAATTTTTTGGGTTCCAGAAGTTTGCGTTAGTTATAGATTACTACAGACTATTCTGTTTTTGACAGATTCTGTTTTTCGTGTGTTGTTTGCTTATTTTGATGAATCTATGGTTAGTAAAATATGTTATGATCCATATAGAAGTTGGAATACATTAGGTTTAACACCAATATAAATAAAGAATTAGTTCATTACAGTACTTTGAAGTAGTCTTTTGTTTTCCTTCTCTAACGGAGCTCACGAGATTTCTGTTGAGTTTTGTGTTGTGAAGTTTTCATGTTTTGGGTCAATTCTTTTGATGGATTATGGAACAAGGAGTGGCAAGAGCCTAAGCCTGGGGATGCCCATGGCACCCCCAAGATAATCCAAGGACACCAAAAAGTCAAAGCTTGGGGATGCCCCGGAAGGCATCCCCTCTTTCGTCCACTTCCATCAGTAATTTACTTGGAGCTATATTTTTATTCACCAACATGATATGTGTTTTGCTTGGAGCGTCTTGTATTATTTGTGTCTTCATTTGTTAGTGTGCCACAATCATCCTTGCTATACACACCTTTTGATAGAGCCATACATAAATTGGAATTTGATAGAATACTCTATGTGCTTCACTTATATCTTTTGAGCTAAGTAGTTTTGCTCAATGTGCTTCACTTATATCTTTTGAGCTAAGTAGTTTTGCTCAATGTGCTTCACTTATATCTTTTGAGCATTATAATTTTGCTCTATGTGCTTCACTTAGATCTTTTAGAGCACGTGGTGGTTTGTTTTAAAGAAACTATTGATCTCTCATGCTTCACTTAAATTATTTTGAGAGTCTTAATAGCATGGTAAATTGCTTAATGCTAATATGCTTGGTATTCATGATTTGTGAAATTTTCTTTTGAGTGTGTTGAATACTAAGAGAATATTAAAGCATGATAATTGTTTTTAGATATGGAGGTGATAATATTAGAGTCATGCTAGTTTAGTAGTTGTGAATTTAAAGAATACTTGCGTTAAAGTTTGTGATTCCTGTAGCATGCACATATGGTGAACCGTTATGTGATGAAGTCGGAGCATAACTTATTTATTGATTGTCTTCCTTATGAGTGGCGGTCGGGGACGAGCGATGGTATTTTCCTACCAATCTATCCCCCTAGGAGCATGCGCGTAATACTTTGCTTTGATAACTTCTAGATTTTTGCAATAAGTATATGAGTTCTTTATGACTAATGTTGAGTCCATGGATTATACGCACTTTTTCCCATCCTTCCACCATTGCTAGCCTCTCTAATACCGCGCACCTTTCGCCGGTATCAAACACCCACCATATACCTTCCTCAAAACAGCCACCATATCTATCTATCATGGCATTTCCATAGGCATTCCGAGATATATTGCCATGCAACTTTCCACCGTTCTGTTTATTATGACACGCTCCATCATTGTCATATTGCTAGCATGATCATGTAGTTGACATCATATTTGTGGCAAAGCCACCGTTCATAATTCTTTCATACATGTCACTCTTGATTCATTGCATATCCCGGTACACCGCCGGAGGCATTCATATAGAGTCATATTTGTTCTAAGTATCGAGTTGTAATTGTTGAGTTGTAAGAAAAATAAAAGTGTGATGATCATCATTTTTTTAGAGCATTGTCCCAAGTGAGGAAAGGATGATGGAGACTATGATTCCCCCATAAGTCAGGATGAGACTCCGAACGAAAAAAAAGAGGCCATAAAAAAGGCCCAAATAAAAAATGAGAGATAAAAGAGAGAAGGGACAATGCTACTATCCTTTTACCACACTTGTGCTTCAAAGTAGCACCATGATCTTCATTATAGAGAGTCTCTCGTTATGTCACTTTCATATACTAGTGGGAATTTTTCATTATAGAACTTGGCTTGTATATTCCAATGGTGGGCTTCCTCAAATTGCCCTAGGTCTTCGTGAGCAAGCGAGTTGGATGCACACCCACTTAGTTTCTTTTGATGAGCTTTCATATACTTATAGCTCTAGTGCATCCGTTGCATGGCAATCCCTACTCACTTACATTGATATCTATTAATGGGCATCTCCATAGCCCGTTGATACGCCTAGTTGATGTGAGACTATCTCCCCCTCTTTTTGTCTTCTCCACAACCACCATTCAATTCCATATAAGTGCT
Organism: Triticum aestivum; assembly: GCF_018294505.1. Taxonomy (NCBI): domain Eukaryota; kingdom Viridiplantae; phylum Streptophyta; class Magnoliopsida; order Poales; family Poaceae; genus Triticum; species Triticum aestivum. Next base: position 574,663,987 of record NC_057806.1, read on the forward strand.
ATAACCATGGCTCACGCTCATGTATTGCGTGAAGATCGAAAAAGTTTTGAAAAAGTTAGAGTATGAAACAATTGCCTGGCTTGTCATCGGGGTTGTGCATGATTTAAATACTTTGTGTGGTGAAGATAGAGCATAGCCAGACTATATGATTTTGTAGGGATAACTTTCTTTGGCCATGTTATTTTGAGAAGACATAATTGCTTTATTAGTATGCTTGAAGTGTTATTATTCTTTATGTCAATATGAACTTTTGTCTTGAATCTTTCTAATCTGAATATTCATACCAAAATTAAGAAATTTTGCATTGAAATTATGCCAAGTAGCACTCCGCATCAAAAATTCTCTTATTATCATGTACCTACTCGAGGACGAGCAGGAATTAAGCTTGGGGATGCCTGATACGTCTCCAACGTATCTATAATTTTTGATTGAACCATGCTATATTATCTACTGTTTTGGACTATATTGGGCTTTATTTTCCACTTTTATATTATTTTTGGGACTAACCTATTAACCGGAGGCCCAGCCCAGAATTGCTGTTTTTTGCCTATTTCAGTGTTTCGAAGAAACGGAATATCAAACGGAGTCCAAACAGAAAAATCCTTTTTGGAACGTGATTTTCTTCCCGAATAAGACACAAGAGACTTGGACCCTACGCCAAGGAACGCCGGAGGTGGTCACGAGGGTGGGGGCGCGCCCACCCACCTGGGGCGCGCCCCCTGCCTTGTGGGCCCCTCGATGCTCCACCGACGTACTTCTTCCTCCTATATATATCCACGTACCCCCAAACGAATAGAACAGGAGCCAAAAACCTAATTCCACCGCCGCAACTTTCTGTATCCACGAGATCCCATCTTGGGGCCTGTTCCGGAGCTCCGCCGGAGAGGGCCGTCATCACGGAGGGCTTCTACATCATCATAGCCTCTCCAATGAAGTGTGAGTAGTTTACCTCAGACCTTCGGGTCCATAGTTAGTAGCTAGATGGCTTCTTCTCTCTTTTTGGATCTCAGTACAATGTTCTCCCCCTCTCTTGCGGAGATCTATTCGATGTAATCTTCTTCTTTTTGCGGTGTGTTTGTTGAGACCGATGAATTGTGGGTTTATGGTCAAGTCTATCTATGAATAATATTTGAATCTTCTCTGAATTCTTTTATGTATGATTGGTTATCTTTGCAAGTCTCTTCGAATTATCCGTTTGGTTTGGCCAACTAGATTGGTAGTTCTTGCCATGGGAGAAGTGCTTAGCTTTGGGTTCCATCTTGCGGTGTCATTTCCCAGTGACAGAAGGGGCAGCAAGGCACGTATTGTATCGTTGCCATCGAGGATAACAAGATGGGGTTTATTTCATATTGCATGAATTTATCTCTCTACATCATGTCATCTTGCTTAAAGCGTTACTCTGTTTTTAACTTAATACTCTAGATGCATGCTGGATAGCGGTCGATGAGTGGAGTAATAGTAGTAGATGCAGAATCGTTTCGATCTACTTGTCACGGACGTGATGCCTACATACATGATCATGCCTAGATATTCTCATAACTATGCTCAATTCTGTCAATTGCTCAACAGTAATTTGTTCACCCACCATAGAATACTTATGCTCTCGAGAGAAGCCACTAGTGAAACCTATGGCCCCCGGGTCTATTCTCATCATATCAATCTCCATCACTTTTATTTTGCTTTGCTTTTTACTTTGCTTTTTACTTTTACTTTACATCTCTATACCAAAAATACCAAAAATATTATCTATCAGATCTCACTCTCGTAAGTGATCGTGAAGGGATTGACAACCCCTAATCGTGTTGGTTGCGAGGAGCTCTTTGTGTTGTGTAGGTACAAGGGACTTGCGCGTGGCCTCCTACTGGATTGATACCTTAGTTCTCAAAAACTGAGGGAAATACTTACGCTACTCTGCTGCATCAACCTTTCCTCTTCGGGGAAAACCAACGCAAGCTCAAGAGGTAGCAGCCACCCCTGAAGATGTGGGTGGTTAAGAAGAATTAACTTTCTTTTGCAGGAAAAGGTCTCCAGCCAAAAAACAAAGGCGTCTGATGCTATTGCTGGGGACCTAAAACATCTTGTAGGGCGCAAGATCAAATGCCCAAATGGTCTTACTATGTATTTTGTTCCTGGATCGTTTGCCATTCATCCTATCAGTTCTAATCTTGATCTGAGTTTCAATAATCCTCTTGCCCGTCAAATGTTTATGCTTCACAATGCTCTTGGTGAAGCCTATCCCCCTAACTGTACTGTAGGGTATGACACCTCATGCTTCAGAATGGATTATGGACAGCGGATGCACTAATCACATGACTGGTGATCGAAGTCTTCTTATGGACTCAACTTTATGTCCATCTGACAAAAGTCACATTACATTTGCTGACACTGGTAAAAGCAAGGTATTGGGTCTAGGTAGAGTTGCAATCTCAAAGGATCAGCACATGGATAAAGTGATGCTTGTTGAATCCCTTGGTTTCAACTTAATGTCTGTCTCAATGCTTTGTGACTTGAAAATGATTGTGCTATTCGGAAAATATCGTTGCCTTGTACTAATGGAATCTGACAAGTCTCTAGTCTTTGAAAGGTACCGGAAAGATGACCTATACATGGTAGATTTCTCAGCAGGTCCATAGCTTGTCGTATGTCTTCTTGCAAAAGCTTCAGAGTGCTGGCTCTGGCATCGGAGGCTGGGGCATGCTGGCATGAGGAACTTACACACTCTCGCTGAGAAGAAGCATGTCATAGGCATCGAGGGTGTCAAGTTCAAGAAGGATCATTTGTGTGGTGCCTGCGAAGCTAGAAAGATGACTAGGGCCAAGCATCCCTCGAAGACAATCATGACGACATCTCAACCCTTCGAGCTGCTACACATGGACTTATTTGGCCCTACTCACTACTCTACCCTCACAACAACTGCCTGTCTCTATGGCTTTGTCATTGTTGATGATTACTCAAGATATACATGGGTACACATAATTCTCTACAAGACTGAAGTGCAAGATGTCTTCAGATGCTTCGCCAACCGTGCCATGAATAATTATGGCGTCAAGATCAAGCATATCAGAAGTGACAACGGCACTGAGTTCAAGAACACTGGACTTGATCTTTATCTGGATACAATGGGAATCACTCATGATTTCTCTGCTCCATACACACCTCAGCAAAATGGCATCATGGAGCGCAAGAACAGAACCCTCATTGAGATGGCTCGAACAATGCTCGATGAATACAAGACCCCAAGAATGTTCTGGCCTGAAACTATTGATACAGCATGCCATGTCATCAACCGTGTTTACATCCATAAGCTTCTGAATAAAACATCCTATGAGCTCCTCACTGGCAAGAAGCCAAATGTCAGTTACTTCAGAGTATTTTGAGCTAGGTGTTGGATCAAGGATCCACATCACAAATCAAAATTTGCACCTAAAGCTCACGAAGGCTTCATGCTCGGTTACGGAAAGGACTCGCACTCTTACAGAGTCTTCAATCTCTATCTTTACAAAATCGTCAAAACTGTGGACGTGCGGTTTGATGAAACCAATGGTTCACAAAGAGAGCTCCTGCCAAGTACACTAGACGAAGCTCCACCCAGTGAATCTATCAAGCTAATGGGAACTGGTGAAATCATGCCTTCTGAAGCACATCCTGAAGAGGAACTTATCATTTCTGCACCTAATCAACTTGAAGACAATGCTCAGCCTGAAGACAATCCTTCCAATGTTGATAATGATCAGCAAGAGCAAAATCTTCGTCCAGTTCATCCTCGTGTTGCAAATGAAGTACAGATTGAGAAGATAATTGATAGCATCAATGCACCTGGTCCACTTACTCGCTCAAGAGCAACACAGTTAGCAAATTTCTGTGGGCACTTTGCCTTTGTGTCAATATCATAACCCAAGAAAGTTGCTGAAGCTTTTATGGAACCTGAATGGATTCAAGCTATGCAAGAAGAGCTTCAACAGTTATAGCTGAACAATGTTTGGGAACTTGTCAAGCGTCCTGACCCTCGCAAGCATAACATAATAGGCACAAAATGGATATATCGAAACAAGCAAGATGAGCATGGTCAAGTCGTCAGAAAAAAAGCACGTCTCGTCGCTCAAGGATATACTCAAGTTGAAGGGATTGACTTCGATGAAGCATTTGCTCCTGTGGCTAGGCTTGAAGCTATTCGCATACTGCTAGCCTATGCTAACCATCACAACATCTTGCTATATCAAATGGATGTGAAGAGTGCATTTCTCAACGGCAAGATTGAAGAGGAAGTATACGTTGCACAACCTCTTGGCATTGAAGATCCAAAACATCTTGATATGGTGTACAAGCTAAACAAAGCACTATATGGCCTCAAACAAGCTCCTCGCGCTTGGTATGATACGATCAAAGACTTCCTGAAGAGCAAAGGCTTCAAACCTGGATCCCTCGATCCCACACTCTTCACGAAGACATATGACAGTGAACTGTTTGTGTGCCAAATCTATGTGGATGATATTATCTTCGGCTGCACCAATCAGAAGTATAGTAATGAGTTTGGACACATGATGCAAGAGCAATATCAGATGTCCATGATGGGTGAGCTGAAGTTCTTCCTTGGTCTTCAAATTCGTCAGCAAAGGAATGGCATCTTCATATCTCAAGAAAAATACCTCAAAGATTTCCTGAAGAAGTTTGGGATGCAAGATTGCAAAGGTTACACGACGCCAATGCCAGCCAAACACCATCTGGGTCCCGACGACAATGGTAAAGAGTTCGATCAAAAGGTATACCGCTCCATGATAGGTTCTTTACTTTACCTATGTGCATCTAGGCCAGATATTATGCTTAGTGTTTGCATGTGTGCTCGATTCCAAGCGGCACCAAAGGAATCGCATCACTTAGCTGTGAAGCGAATTCTTCGATATTTGGCTTACACCCCAACATTAGGATTATGGTATCCAAAGGGCTTAGAATTTGATCTGGTTGGATTCTCGGATGCTGATTATGCTGGTGACAAGGTGGATCGCAAGTCTACGTCGGGCACATGTCATTTTCTGGGATGATCACTTGTCTGTTGGTCTTCAAAGAAGCAGAACTGTGTATCACTCTCCACTGCTGAATCTGAATACATTGCTGCTGGATCTTGCTGCGCTCAGCTTCTATGGATGAAGCAAACTCTCAAGGACTATGGCATCAATTTGAAACAAGTACCTCTCTTCTGCGACAATGAAAGCTCCATCAACATTGCCAACAACCCAGTCCAGCACTCGAAGACAAAGCACATTGAAATTCGTCATCACTTTCTCAGAGATCATGTCATGAAGAAAGATATTGATATCATTCACGTCAACACTGAAGAGCAACTGGCAGATATCTTCACAAAGCCCTTGGATGAGAAAAGGTTTTGCAAGTTACGGTGTGAGCCAAATATCTTGGAATCCTCAAATGTCCTGTGATCAGGCACACATCCTAACACTTATGCATGTTGATGACTTAGATGTGCAACACACGAAGTAAAGTATATCTTCAATCAATGAAGACTTACATTCTGAGTGTGAATACATTAATGTGGAATTTGACTTCGGAGCGCCACGATAATTGTGCGCCGTGTCTGGGTCTAATACTTCCTATACGGTGGGTAACGCCACCACCAAATTCTTCTATTCTAAGTGTTTTTCTCAAGGCGTTACTTTTGCTATGTCTTCGCATTTGGTTTGTTTTCAATTTCAACTTGTCTTCATGATTATCTTCACTATATTGATTTGATTGTTTTCCGATATATATATGTACTAGTGTTCTGTCCTCTACAACATTCACTTATAGCTATGTCTTTCTTGTTGAATCTTTTAAACTAAGTGAATGTGATCGGACCCTAATCTCTCTATGCTTTCTATCTCAAACTCTATCTGTCCAAATCATATGCATTCTATTGAAACTGTCACATGTCTTCTCTGCATCCTTGTCAGTAGAAGATACAGAGACAAACATTAAGTCTATTTAAAATGGTCTATCCTTATTACTTGATATCCGGAGAAGCCGGAACGACCATCCGACAAACCCAGCGGGCGTGGGAACGTGGGACAACTCCTAGTATGTTGCATGCTTGCCACGTGTTCCTCAGATGTGAACCGCCAGGGGCACCTGCGTAATTGCGCTGTGTCGCATTCTTCCTTATAAATACATGTCTCCTTGCGGTCAAGAAAACCTTCTTCCACCTAGTCAAAACCCTAGCGCCACCGCTAGCTCTCGACGACGCCAGCGACGAAGCGCTTAGCTACCGCGACTTCACCGACGCCGTCCTCACGCCGGCCGCGGACATCGTCCTCTCCGCCGCCGCCGTAGGTGTCCTCCGTCGCCAAGTTAGGGCACGGTGGACTGAAATGCTCGGTCTCCTACTCTTCCCATCTAGCAGTTCTTCGCGTGGTAAATACAACTCTATTTTTACCATCCTTTTGATCCTCAAAGATTCATCCTATTTACCAAAATAGGTTTCTGCCTACACAATGTTAGATCTATCATGTCTGCATCTCATACTGCATAGTATATTCACTTAAGCTTCACATCTAGTTAGATTCCTCACTTGTACTTATTCGTGGATTCGTACAAATCTGGAACCAACTCTCAACATATAAGTGAATGTCTTCGCATCATGAGGTCAATGTCTTCAAACTGATTTATCTTCAAAATCTTCTGAGAATGCATATGACCTCTTCCCCTTCCCTCGCATCTCTAATGCTGTCACAGGTACATGTCCGTGGGAGAATCCCTTGGTTCTCATAGTCTGCATTCGTTTGCAGAATTCTTACAGCATCACATTAACTCTCCCGAAGCCAGTTCCTGTTTGTCCAGCAAGCGGAAGCCTTTGAACGTGTTGAAGCCATTCAGTTTGAAGTTCATGGCTACAGAGAAATCAGCAAGGAAGGGTGGCAGACAGCGCCGTGGGGGTACATCAATGGATCTGCCCGAAGATCTCTATGAACTTTACAAAACCGATCCCGAAGAAAGTTATGGTCAGCGCAAGACTCAAATCCAATGGATTCGAAGATATTGGGCAGAGCAATGGTTCAAGTACAACTTCGTCACCAAGGAGTATGCTGAGAAGAATGTTATCAAGCGGCCTTGGGGCGATATTTTGTACAAAAATCTTCAACCCAAGACCAGAGCTGAAGCCATTGAGCAAGGCTTCTATCCTTGCATGGTCAGGGGACCTCAACCTGCCAACGCCGACCCCAGTTCTCTCTTGTGGTATCGAGATGATGATCTTTTCAAACGGAATTATCAGTTTGCAAAAGCCTCGACAAAGAAGAACAAAGATTCTTTGGGGTTAGACTTCGATCCTGGTCCTTCTGCTCCCCGGGCTGACGGCACACGCGATGCAGAACCCAATATCATCGGACCCTTCTACAACCTTGATGGCCTCATCACCCACATCTCTGTTCAAGGTGCCAAAGTGGATAATTCTGATGATGATGCTGACACTGACGAAGCCCCTGCTCCTACTCCAAAGCCGCAGAAGCAAAAGAAGGCTAAAGCTTCAAAGTCAGCTACTCCTCCAAAAGCTTCACGTGCGAAGCCACTGGCTACTGCACCTCCTGAAGACAGTGTGCAGTCTGAAGATCTATCACGTATCTCCAAGAAGACGGAGATGAAAAATAAAAACGTCAAGAATACTGATCAGGCACTGACCCCCGCTGCCATTCTGCGAGACGAACACATTGATCTGTCTAGTGATGAAGATCTTTCAGATGACGCTCTTGAGCAACTGATCAAGAGCAAGGAAGAAGAAGAAATCTTCAGTGATTTGGCTCTCTTTGATGTGGCAATCATCCACAACTTCATTGATGAGTGGTTTGACACCCCCAACCTCAGCTTTGAAGATCTGCAACTTCCAATTGGCCTTAGCGTCTCTTTCAATGGCACCATTGCTTCTGAGCTAGCTCTAGCTCAGCACATAGTTGAACTGAAGCAAAAAATTGACTATGAGAAAGCTCAGTTCAAGAAGCACATGGCAAAGCTCAGCGTGCAAGATGTCAAAAACTTTAAAGTTATGCTGCACGAGCTCAAGGAAGCTTTTCTCAAGAAATGTGAAGAAGCTAAAGGTTCTCGTGAGCGCATGAAGAGTCTGGCTGACAAGTGTGTGCAAGCCTACAATGAGGCTGAGAAGCACAAGGATCTTGGTCGTCCTGGCATCGATCCCAGAATGGCTGCAAAGAAGAAGAAGCCATCAACTGACCAATCTGCACCTTCAAGGCGGGAAGAACCTCGCATTGTCTTCCCAAGCAGCATGACTGGCTCGAAGCCAAAGGTCAGGTCAACCGCTTCAGAACCGAAGAAGACAAGGACTGCCGAGGCTGAAGCCAGAAAGAGAAAAAATCCTGAAGCTTCTGATGTCGCTCCCTCCAAGAAGAAGCGCAAAACCAAGAAAGATCGGGCTGCTCCCACAGAGCCCCTGGTTGTCGAACCCATCTCGGTTGCTTGTCCTGACTCTTCGCATCAAGAACGACGGATGATAGTTCATGAGCTTGCTTCCACAGAGGCTCCTGAAGCTTAAGACATTCCAGCAGTTGACCCCACCGCTGCTGAAGACATTGGTCACGTTGACAATGTTGAAGATGATGTAGTTCTTCCTCAGATCGAGCACAACTTGGTATCATCGCCTGTTCTCACGAACAGCAAACTCATCAACATTGGTCGTCCTCTAACGCCAATTGCTCAGGATGCATCATGGGCTGATCACCCACAACAACAAGTTACCCCATCAGTGCAAGAAGAAGATGATGACTTTGAGGCCCAGCCAACTCCATCTCCACAGGCGTCGCCAGCATTACACAGGCTTCGCAAAGGACCAAGGCCTCAAGTCCCTTTTTCGAGCATTCCAGAAGGAGAAGTGCACCACCAATCCGTTGCACGTCCGGTGTTCCCAGAAGCCACTCCTACTGTGAATGTCTCCGAGTCTGAAGCTAAAGCTGCTGAAGACAATTCGGCTGCATCAGCCGAAGAAAAACAAGCAGAAGAACGTGTCCCTACTCCCCCAGTCACTGAAGAAGTTGTTCCTGAAGTGAACGTGTCTGTGCCCGACCCTCCAGCTCATCAAGTGGAGGTTGAGAATCTTGAGGCTGCCACCACTAACACCAATGAAGCCAATGACGTGGTCATGGCTGAAGCAAATGTGGAGCCTGCATTGAACATTGAGCCTGAAACCAATGAAGCCAATGAAGCACCTGCTACAGATGCGCAGCCTGACGCCTCTGCTAATGCCACTACTCCTATTCCGCCACCAAGGCCACATACTTCGAGCAAGCATACAACTATGGGCAGCTTATCACTATCAAATGGCCTCTTCTGGTTCCTCCGCCTGCTGCTGGTCCTTAATTTGACTACCACGTTGAGCACAGGCCTCAGGTTCAGAAGCCACTGCCAAGACTGCCTAGGTTTGCAGGTACTGCGTCTGCACCAGGATCATTTAATGTCAATGGCTTCAAAGCACACAACACCTTCTTTGATAGCGCCAAGAACCCCTTCTCTAAGGCAAGAATATCTTCTGATCGGTTCTGGAGCTATCAACAGCGCAGTTATTACTCATGCATCTTATACAATCAGGGTCGCATTTTCCCACATATGCGTCTTGACACTGAAGCCGTAACTGGTCTGCCATGTTTGGAAGAAGTGCTGGATTGCTTCAGAGAGTCTGGCTTGTTGCAGTTCGTCACTGATAAGGAGCACTGGAATGAAGAATTACTGCTCCAATTCTATGCCACTCTTCATATTCGTGGCTACAACAGGGATCCGAAGACTTGGGTCCTTGAGTGGATAACAGGCAATGTCCATCATGAAGCCAAAGCCTTTGATATCATTGAGCTTACTGGCCTGCCCACTCCAGGTGATCTCTATGAACCTGGTTGTCAGCTTCATAGTGCTGCTTTCGAAAGCATCTTTCACAAGCCTGAGCCCAACATGAGCCAGATGCTTAGCATGATGAAGCCTTTGCCTCTAGATGCTGAATATCCTAAGGAGTTCTTTGTTGAAGACCTTGAGTATCTCCCACGTACTATTGAAAGCACAAGTGCTCCCTGGGTGGTTTTGGTAATTAATGTCAACATATCTCTTGTTGGACTAACACTTTTACCTAGTATGTTTCAGATAAGTTCAACATGGAGTGGCATGGACTAGAGGATGTGGAACCCCTTCAAAATGCTAAGGACAAAGGATTGGCTCAAGCTTCAAGATCAAGACTCTACATTTTCTATTTTAGTGATCCAAGATCACATTGAGTCTATAGGAAAAGCCAATACTATCAAGAAGGGATGAGGTGTTGCTTAATGAGCCTCTTGCTTCATGTGCTTAGTGATATGCTCCAAAATCCTCAACTACCTTCCCACATCCACATATGACCTAAACCAAAAGTCAAACTCGGCCCCACCGATTCTTTCTATCCGGCGCCACCGAGTTTCACATGTCATAGCCACTGCCACTAACCCTAGCAAATCGGTTTCACTGATAGATGGGATTGTAATCTCTCTGTGTATGTCCATTACCAAAATCGGTCTCACCGAGTTTGAGCAATCGGTACTACCGAGATTACAATGCAAACCCTCTGGTTAGCTTATTACCAAAATCGGTCCCACCGAGTTTGTGTAATCGGTCTCACCGAGTTTGCCTGACCAACTCTCTGGTTAGCTTATTACCAAAATTGGTCCCACCGAGTTTGTGAAATCGGTCACACCGAGATTACGTTATGCCCTAACCCTAACCATATCGGTCCTACCAAGTTGCATCTCAGTCCCACCGAAAATCCTAACGGTCACTAGGTTTGCTGAATCGGTCCGACCGAGTTTAACCAGTCGGTCCCACCGAGTTTGGCAAATTGTGTGTAACGGTTAGATTTTGTGTGGAGGCTATATATACCCCTCCACCCACTCTTCATTCGTGGAGAGAGCCATCAGAACATATCTACACTTCCAATACACATTTTCTGACAGAGAACCACCTACTCATGTGTTGAGCTCAAGATATTCCAGTCCAACCATATGAATCTTGATCTCTAGCCTTCCCCAAGTTGCTTTCCACTCATATATTCTTTCCACCAAATCCAAATCCTATGAGAGAGAGTTGAGTGTTGGGGAGACTATCATTTGAAGCACAAGAGCAAGGAGTTCATCATCAACACACCATTTGTTACTTCTTGGAGAGTGGTGTCTCCTAGATTGGCTAGGTGTCACTTGGGAGCCTCTGACAAGATTGTGGAGTTGAACCAAGGAGTTTGTAAGGGCAAGGAGATCGCCTACTTCGTGAAGATCTACCGCTAGTGAGGCAAGTCCTTCGTGGGCGACGGCCATGATGGAATAGACAAGGTTGCTTCTTCGTGGACCCTTCGTGGGTGGAGCCCTCCGTGGACTCGCGCAACCGTTACCCTCCGTGGGTTGAAGTCTCCATCAACGTGGATGTACGATAGCACCACCTATCGGAACCACGCCAAAAACATCCGTGTCTCCAATTGCGTTTGAATACTCCAAACCCTTCCCTTTACATTCTTGCAAGTTGCATGCTTTACTTTCCGCTGCTCATATACTCATTGCATGCTTGCTTGATATGTATTGTGTTTGTTAAATTTGTGCTTAAACTCCACTTAAACTTAAGAATATTAAAAACTGCAACTTTTGGCACTTAGTGTCTAATCACCCCCCCTCTAGACACCTCTTCTCGATCCTTTCAACTATCTATCACATCATAAGACGAACTCTCTGGCCCATGAAAGGACATTCTCGTCATGCAAAGCTGGAAGGTGCAATGAAGACTTTGGTTTTCCATATTGTTCACAGAAAAAGCTTCAATGCACAAGACTTCTTTATCCGCCAACTTGCTGCATCAGGCTCTGATCTCTTTGGTTTGAAGTTTTACGCTCCATGGATTATGCATCTAATCAAATTACACTCAGCTGTCAACTATCAGCCCTCTGCTCGCAATCATCTGATTTTCCTGCCTGAGGTTGATATGTCAGTTGAAGCCATCTATCCAGATCCTGCCAAGGAGCCCCTTAGTCTTCAAAATGCTGATAATCAAAGCTTCTCACAAAACATTGAAGGAGTTCAAGCTGTCACTCGTGTTTATCCTCTGGCTGGTATTACGCGTGCACCTCATCATGCCCTAACTGAAGCCACTGAAAGCACCATTGCACAACGGCCCAAGAAGCGATCTCGCGTTCTCAGTGACCGAGAGCTTCTGGTTGCCCTTCATCACAAACAGGATAAGCATCATGACTGGCTGAAGCGTCAAATGAAAAGCCTCTTGGTGGATGTCAACATGATTCGCAACCTTGCCACCAAAAATGCCTTTGTCACCCATGAAACTTGTCGGTGTACATGGAAAGGGCTGACGCTTATGTGTTTTGAAGATGATCTTCAAGATGATGGCTTCTCTGAACGTTTCAAGTTTGACACAACACCTCCGAGAAGGACTGTGCTGTGGCGCACTCCATCTCTTGAAGACTCTGAGTTCTCCTCTTCTGCTGCAACAGTGGATGCCCGTGTCATTAATGATGAAGATGATGCTACTTCACCACCTTCTGCGTGAATCGACACTGCACCAAGTTTGTCTGCACCGCCAAACAACACCGACGACCCTGCTGCTTCACCTACTCCTCATGGGAACGAGTAGATGCTCTATGTCTTCAGACCTTTTTGGTCCTTACTGACAAAAGGGGGAGAAGCGTATGAGTTTGATAGTCTTCAAGCGGGTTCATATGGGCGGTTGCGTTATATTTGCCTAGTGTTTGCAACTCTCGCGTTTTGATACATTTGGTTCTTTGAGTTGTAACACTTGTAGGATCTAGAAGTAGATGTGTCTAGAAGGGGGGTTAGACACTTAGTGCTAAAGTTGCAATTTTTAAGCCTTTTTGGTTTAAGTGGAGTTTAGGCACAATTTCAACATACACAATACATATCGAGCAAGCATGCAAAGAGTATATGAGCAGCGGAGTGTAAAGCATGCAACTTGCAAGAATGTAAGGGGAAGGGTTTGGAGAGTTCAAACGCAATTGGAGACACGGATGTTTTTCCCGTGGTTCGGATAGGTGGTGCTATCCTACATCCACGTTGATGGAGACTTCAACCCATGAAGGGTAACGGTTGCGCGAGTCCACGAAGGGCTCCACCCACAAAGGGTAACGGTTGCGCGAGTCCACGAAGGGCTCCACCCACAAAGGGTCCATGAAGAAGCAACCACCCACAAAGGGTCCACGAAGAAGCAACCTTGTCTATCCCACCATGGCCATCGCCCACACAGGACTTGCCTCACTAGCGGTAGATCTTCACGAAGTAGGCGATCTCCTTGCCCTTACAAACTCCTTGGTTCAACTCCACAATCTTGTCGGAGGCTCCCAAGTGACACCTAGCCAATCTAGGAGACACCACTCTCCAAGAAGTAACAAATGGTGTGTAGGTAATGAACTCCTTGCTCTTGTGCTTCAAATGATAGTCTCCCCAACACTCAACTCTCTCTCATAGGATTTGGATTTTGTGGAAAGAAGATTTGAGTGGAAAGCAACTTGGGAAGGCTAGAGATCAAGATTCGTATGGTAGGAATGGAATATCTTGGTCTCAACACATGAGTAGGTGGTTCTCTCTCAGAAATAGGATGCTGGAAGTGTAGGCTCAGTCTGATGGCTCTCTCTCCGAATGAAGAGGAGGTGGAGGGGTATATATAGCCTCCACACAAAATCCAACCGTTACACACAGTTTTCCAATCTCGGTGGGACCGAATCAACAAACTCGGACAGACCAAAAAGGTAAACCTAGTGACCGTTAGAGATTTCGGTGGGACCGACTGGATCAACTCGGTGGGACCAATGTGCTAGGGTTAGGGTAAATCCAAAACTCGGTTTGACCGATTACTCAAACTCGATGGGACCGATTTGGGTAATAAGTGAAACTGAGATTTTGGCCAAGCAAACTCGGTGGGACCGATTGCATATCTCGGTGGGACCGAGAATATTGCAATGGGTAATAGAGAGTTTGCAAGCCCATCTCGGTGAGACCGAGATCCCATCGGTGAGACCGAACTGATTAGGGTTTGGCAGTGGCTTATGACAAGTGAAACTCGGTGGCGCCGGATAGGAAGAATCGGTAGGACCGAGTTTGGCTTAGGGTTTAGGTCGTATGTGGAAGTGGGAAAGTAGCTAAGGATTTTGGAGCATATCATTAAGCACATGAAGCAAGAGGCTCATTAAGCAACACCTCATCCCTCCTTGATAGTATTGGCTTTTCCTATGGACTCAATGTGATCTTGGATCACTAAAATGTAAAACGAAGAGTCTTGAGCTTTAAGCTTTAGCCAATCCTTTGTCCTTAGCATCTTGAAGGAGTTCCCACAACCTTTAGTCCATGCCACTCCATTGTTGAACTTATCTGAAACATGCTAGATAGAGATGTTAGTCCAACAAGAGATATGTTGTCATCAATTATCAAAACCACCTAGGGAGCACTTGTGCTTTCAATCTCCCCCTTTTTGGTAATTGATGGCAACATACATCAAAGCTTTAGATACAGATATAAAGAACAACAAGTAAAGCTTTGGAAGAACATGTAACAAGCATAGACTCCCCCTACATGTATGCACTCATGTAAATATGAAATGTAGAGGCATGTGAGAGCATAATCATGACAGAGTAGGCAATGTGTTACATGTATCTTGGCCATATGCATCAGAGCAAAAGATTATCAAGGAAAATACCTTCATGTTCATGAGTCCTTCTTGCAAACAGTATGTACATAAGCAAGAACTCCTCATACTCATGATTTTGATGCATATACTTACCTTGTGGTCTTGAGTTGGCTTAGGATGGAATGAACCTGCACAAACAAGGTTAGATAACACAGGTACATCCACTAGCCAGAGCAAACAAAAGAAACCACAAGAATACCAAGACTGGGATGACATGTAGAGAGTGAGTACAAGGTACCACATTGAATTCAACATGTCCCCAAGAATAAAGATATGCAATGAATTTGACTGATTTCTTTCCCTTAGGTGTCTTGCTCCCCCTGAATCTTACATGGGTTATTGGGAGAAGATAGGGAACAGAAAATCAGAGCTAAAAGATACAAATGGATAGAACTTAATGCAAATACATGTCTTTCCCCCAAAAAGACATGTGACATCTCTCCTCTTGAACATCAAGCATCTGGGATCCTTGAGTATTTTCTCTCCCTGGAAATCTCTCTCTCCCCCTTAACAACATCTGGGATCCTTGAGACTTTCTCTCCCCCTTGAGGTCTCTCTCTCCCCCTTAATACTTTCTCTCTTGTAGGTTTGGTCCTTGAGACTGTTTCTCCCCCTTGATGTGATCTCTCTCTCTCCTACAAGCTTTGATGTGATCTCTCTCTCCCCCTTTGACATCAATTTCCAAGAAGGTTTTTCCTGGAATCCGTCGAATAGGTTTGGTCCTTGAGATTCAGCACAAAGCAGAGGATAAAATTGTGATGCTTGTAGAGGACAAGATTCATTGAGTGGAGCTGGATCAGAAGAAATGTAGAACAAGTGGCAAACTGTTTTTCTGATTGCAAAGTCGGTGGCACCGAGTGGCACATTTCGGTGGTACCGAAAAGATTCGGTTGGACCGAAAATTGCAAGTCGGTGAAACCGAGTTTACACAGAGAAAAACACTTGTCACCTCAGCTCACTAGACATGCAGGATCTCACAAAGATTTGCAATGAATTTCTTGAAGGATTTGCAAGGAATTAAGTGCAGAAAATGCAGAAGAAAAACAAAGAGAAAAGAGAAGAAACTGAAAGATCTAGATGAAGTTTTTTTGTTTTTTTTTGAAAAAGAGGAGAGAAAATAAACATGCATGAGACAAATGCAATAACACAAAGAAAGAACACAAGAGAGCTTCATCTAGAGTTGGGTGGTGACATAGTCACCTATGTTAGAGTATATTGACTTAGGAGTCAAGTGAGAACACTTGATCATAGGTCATACTCATCGTTTAAGCTCAAAATGGGGTTACCATTTTTCGTTTAAGCATCTTGATGTATTCACATCTTGTTGAGTTGCTTTGACTCATGTCTTGGAGTAAAGCTTCTCTAAGATGGAATAACATACCTTGGGTGGTGGTGTGGTTCTTGCTCATGTAGTTGAACTTGTGTGGGTGCTCAAGGTTGATGTAGCTCATCAAGAGTTGGGAGCACCACTTGTAGTTTGAGTTCACCTACATACATGGGTTAGTTCTTGCAAGGAAGAGCACTTGTGTATCCAAAAATGAAAATCATGAAGCTTAACATAGAATTTGTCAAAGGATATGTTTGAATGGTTTTGTGCTTCCTTGTCTTCAACCACTATTGTGTAGAGTCTTGGTGATGTAGAGATTGCTCAAGATGTGAGTGAGTCGCAATCTCATGGAATTAGATTCAACCAAGCGCCCACATGGGTTAGACAACATGCAAGGTGCAAATATATCCAAGACATAAGATAGTTATCATAAGAGATATATCATGGATTAGTCATAAGCTCATGTCTTGCATGTATCTAATGGAGTTTCTACTCCAAGTTCGAAGCATCAATGATGTTCAATTCTCCTCTCAACCTGCAAAACACTTTCTCATCAAGTGGTTTAGTGAATATATCCGCTAATTGCTTATCGGTGCGAACATGATTAAGATTGATATCACCCTTAGCAACATGATCTCGAATGAAATGATGACGAACTTCAATATGCTTAGTTCGAGAATGTTGTACAGGATTATGACCAATTTTGATAGCACTTTCATTGTCACAAAGCAGTGGAACATGTTTCACATAAATCCCATAATCTTTAAGAGTTTGGGTCATCCAAAGTAACTGAGCACAACATGAACCAGCGGCAATGTATTCCGCTTCGGCGGTGGATAAGGATACCGAGTTTTGTTTCTTGGAAGACCAAGACACAAGAGATCTACCAAGAAATTGACAAGTACCCGAAGTGGACTTTCTATCAACCTTGTCTCCGGCATAATCCGAGTCAGAATAGCCAACAAGATCAAAAGAAGACCTCTTAGGATACCAAATGCCAAAATTTGGTGTATGGATTAAATATCTCACTATCCTTTTCACAGCCTTAAGATGACAATCTTTAGGAGCAGCTTGATATCGTGCACACATGCACAGACTTAGCATAATATCGGGACGTGAAGCACATAGGTATAACAATGAGCCAATCATAGAGCGATAAACCTTTTGATCAACCGGTTCACCATCTTTGGTTAAATCATTATGTCCACTAGTAGGCATGGGTGTAGACATACCTTTGCATTCTTGCATATTGAACTTCTTGAATAAGTCCTTGGTGTACTTTGTTTGAGAGACAAATGTACCTTCCTTAGTTTGCTTGATTTGCAACCCGAGAAAGAATTTGAGTTCACTCATCATAGACATCTCAAACTTCTCTGACATTAGCTTTCCAAACTTTTCACTAAAGAGAGGGTTAGTTGAACCAAATATGATATCATCAACATAGATTTGGCATACAAATAGTTCTCCATTAACCCTTTTAGTAAAAAGAGTAGAATCAATTTTACCAATTTCAAAACCACTTGTAGTAAGGAACTTGGTCAAGCATTTATACCATGCTCTAGGAGCTTGTTTAAGGCCATAAAGAGCTTTGTGAAGTTTGTAAACATGATTTGGTTTCTTAGGATTGATAAAGCCGGGAGGTTGTTTGACATAAACTTCCTCCTCTATTTCACCATTTAGAAAAGCGCTTTTAATGTCCATTTGGTACAAGGTGATATTATGGTGATTAGCATAGGCAAGTAAGATGCGAATGGACTCAAGTCTAGCAACGGGAGCATACGTCTCACCATAGTCCATACCTTCGACTTGTGTATACCCTTGGGCGACGAGACGTGCTTTGTTGCGAACCACTTGTCCATCTTCATCTTGCTTGTTGCGAAACACCCATTTGGTACCAATGATGTTGTGGTTGTTGTCGGGCTTCTCAACCAATGTCCAAACTTGGTTTCTCTCAAAATTATGTAGCTCTTCATGCATAGTGTTTATCCAATCCGGATCTTCCAATGCTTCTTCAACCTTCATAGGTTCAATGCTAGAGATGAATGAATAGTTTTCACAAAAGTTAGCTAAACGAGTTTTTGAGTGAGTGATTCTCCCGGTTTGTATATCATTGAGGATTTGCTCGACGGGATGATCTTTGGCAATTCTTGCTCGAACTCATGAGAGCTTTTGCTTGGGTCTTCGTTGAACATCTTCTTCATCTTGTTCTTCTTCTTGGCCTTATTCATTGTTGACGTTGTCATTCTCTTGTCGTGGTGGAGAAGGAGGTTGTTGATGTTCGTCTTGCTCGTTTTCTTCATCTTGGTGTGTCCCACTTGTGGATGCTTCCGTGTCGATTCTTGGTTCACCTTGTCGTGAAGTAGAAGCTTCCACTTGGACGGATGAAGTACTCTCCTTCACCTCCGTTGGACGAATTTTGCCAATGGATAAGTCTTGAATTGCTTCTGAAGGGTCTTTGTCTCCTACATCAATTGGCAATTGCTCTACTTGCAAGCCATTAGATTCATCAAACTTCACATCTACCATCTCTTCAACCTTTCGGGTGAAATTTTTGTAGACACGGTAAGTGTGAGAGTTTGAGCCATAACCAAGTAGAAAACCTTCATGAGATTTAGGAGCAAACTTTGAACGACGATGCTTATCAAGAATGTAGCACTTTGAGCCGAATACTCGAAAGTATCCAACTTGGGGTTTGTTACCGGTGAGAAGCTCGTATGTCGTCTTGCCGAGTAGCTTGTGAAGATATAAGCGATTTGTTGCGTGACAAGCTGTCTCAACCGCTTCTGCCCAAAAGTGCTTTGGCGTTTTGTATTCATCAAGCATCGTTCTTGCCATTTCGATCAGCGTCCGGTTCTTCCTCTCAACAACTCCATTTTGTTGAGGTGTGTACGTAGCCGAGAACTCGTGTGAAATCCCTTCTTCGTCAAGAAAGGTGTCCACATTTGCGTTCTTGAACTCCATTCCGTTGTCACCCCGAACCTTCTTGATCTTCATATCAAACTGTATTTGGGCCTTCCTAGCGAAGTTTCTGAAGATCTTCTGGACCTGCGACTTGTCATTAAGAAAGAACACCCACGTAAATCTTGAAAAATCATCAACTATAACTAGACCAAAAGAATTTCCACCGAGACTCTTGTAGGCGTTGGGACCAAAAAGATCCATGTGAAGTAGCTCGAGTGGCCTCCTTGTGGTCATGATGTTCTTCACGGGATGTCTTCCTCCAACCTGTTTACCTGCTTGACAAGCACTGCAAAGTCTATCCTTATCAAATATGACATCGTTAACTCCAAGGATATGATTTCCTTTAATAAGCTTGTAAAGGTTTCTCATGCCAACGTGATCTAGTCGTCTATGCCATAACCAACCTTTTGAGGATTTAGCAACAAAGCAAGTTTTAGGTTGTGCCTTTTTAGAGAAATCGACAATGTAAAGATCACCTCTACGCATACCCGTAAAGATCATTTTATGATTGTCTCGACGAAATACTTGGCAATCTACCTCAGTAAATAGGACATTCAAACCGAAATCAGCAAGTCTAGATACTGAAAGTAAGTTGTAGCCAAGAGATTCAACGAGCATGACATTTTGAATGGAACTATCATGTGAGATGGCCACCTTACCAAGGCCAACCACTTTACCCTTTGAATTATCACCAAAGGTGACATATTTTCGAGGGCCGTCATTTTCAGCAAGCTCACGAAACATCTCTTCATCTCCGGTCATATGATCAGTACATCCACTATCAAGAACCCATTCCTTTCCTCCTGATTCATATCCCCAAAGATTTGCCATAAGACCAAAATGTCTCATTGCTTCATCAAGATCGAAGTCACTATCATCATCATCATCATCATAGTATCCATGTTCATCATGATCTTGTGACTCATCATTTCCTAGAGAGGGTAATTCATTAGATAAATGATCATCAAAGTGGTCATTTTTATGAATTCTTATAGCTTTGAGTATGATATCATTAATGATTCCAACATCTCCTTTAGCATGCTTAAGATTGGTAAGTTCAAATAGACAATTACCAAAACTAGGATCACTAGAGTTCATCTTACTCAAGGCAATAGTTTTATGGAGAATTTCATCCAAAGTTTTCAAGGAATGATCGGGAAATCGTTCCTCAAGAAATTTCCATATAGTATAGGCACAATTTAGAGTAGGCAAACTAGCAATCAAATTTTTGGGAAATCCTCTAATGATGAGCTCAATAGTTCTAAGATTGCGAATCATGTCAATATCTTCATCTAGGGTAGGATGCAAAGGATCAATATGAGGTGCACAAGGGCTAGCAATATACTTGTTCAAATGATATTGATTGAAGATTACAAGCATCTCATTTTTCCACTCATGAAAATACTCTCCATCAAGAATAGGCACTCTATGTCTAAGACTCCCTAAGGTAGACACATCCATCTTCCTCCAATGGTGATTAAACCAAGGCAATGGAGACCAAATCTCTGATACCACTTGTAGGATCTAGAAGTAGATGTGTCTAGAAGGGGGGGGGGTTAGACACTTAGTGCTAAAGTTGCAATTTTTAAGCCTTTTTGGTTTAAGTGGAGTTTAGGCACAATTTCAACATACACAATACATATCGAGCAAGCATGCAAAGAGTATATGAGCAGCGGAGTGTAAAGCATGCAACTTGCAAGAATGTAAGGAGAAGGGTTTGGAGAGTTCAAACGCAATTGGAGACACGGATGTTTTTCCCGTGGTTCGGATAGGTGGTGCTATCCTACATCCACGTTGATGGAGACTTCAACCTACGAAGGGTAAGGGTTGCGCGAGTCCACGAAGGGCTCCACCCACAAAGGGTAACGGTTGCGCGAGTCCACGAAGGGCTCCACCCACAAAGGGTCCACGAAGAAGCAACCACCCACAAAGGGTCCACGAAGAAGCAACCTTGTCTATCCCACCATGGCCATCGCCCACACAGGACTTGCCTCACTAGCGGTAGATCTTCACGAAGTAGGCGATCTCCTTGCCCTTACAAACTCCTTGGTTCAACTCCACAATCTTGTCGGAGGCTCCCAAGTGACACCTAGCCAATCTAGGAGACACCACTCTCCAAGAAGTAACAAATGGTGTGTAGGTAATGAACTCCTTGCTCTTGTGCTTCAAATGATAGTCTCCCCAACACTCAACTCTCTCTCATAGGATTTGGATTTTGTGGAAAGAAGATTTGAGTGGAAAGCAACTTGGGAAGGCTAGAGATCAAGATTCGTATGGTAGGAATGGAATATCTTGGTCTCAACACATGAGTAGGTGGTTCTCTCTCAGAAATAGGATGCTGGAAGTGTAGGCTCAGTCTGATGGCTCTCTCTCCGAATGAAGAGGAGGTGGAGGGGTATATATAGCCTCCACACAAAATCCAACCGTTACACACAATTTTCCAATCTCGGTGGGACCGAATCAACAAACTCGGTCAGACCGAAAAGGTAAACCTAGTGACCATTAGAAATTTCGGTGGGACCGACTGGATCAACTCGGTGGGACCGATGTGCTAGGGTTAGGGTAAATCCAAAACTCGGTTTGACTGATTACTCAAACTCGGTGGGACCGATTTGGGTAATAAGTGAAACTAAGATTTTGGCCAAGCAAACTCGGTGGGACCGATTGCATATCTCGGTGGGACCGAGAATATTGCAATGGGTAATAGAGAGTTTGCAAGCCCATCTCGGTGAGACCGAGATCCCATCGGTGAGACCGAACTGATTAGGGTTTGGCAGTGGCTTATGACAAGTGAAACTCGGTGGCACCGGATAGGAAGAATCGGTAGGACCAAGTTTGGCTTAGGGTTTAGGTCATATGTGGAAGTGGGAAAGTAGCTGAGGATTTTGGAGCATATCATTAAGCACATGAAGCAAGAGGCTCATTAAGCAACACCTCATCCCTCCTTGATAGTATTGGCTTTTCCTATGGACTCAATGTGATCTTGGATCACTAAAATGTAAAATGAAGAGTCCTGAGCTTTAAGCTTTAGCCAATCCTTGTCCTTAGCATCTTGAAGGAGTTCCCACAACCTTTAGTCCATGCCACTCCATTGTTGAACTTATCTGAAACATGCTAGATAGAGATGTTAGTCCAACAAGAGATATGTTGTCATCAATTATCAAAACCACCTAGGGAGCACTTGTGCTTTCAACACTTAAACTCGATGGTCGTCTGCTACTTATTTGCTATTCTATGATGCGATGATAAATTCCGCATGTGCGATGATAACTTCCGCACTTAGGTCATTCTGCAGACGTCCATTTTTCATTATGCATGTCATTATCTTCGTTATATCAAATCATGCATGATGAATTATCTTCATAAGTTGAAGAGGATCTCCACAAGTACAACCTGCCATGTGCATTTGCATTCCAAAAGCAAATTACTTATATGCACATCTTCAGGGGGAGCCTTTGCCACTTATGAAGACAATTCCTAAATCCTTTACATTTCACATACTTTATCCCCGTTGAAAACTTCAACCAGTTTGTCATCAATCACCAAAAAGGGGGAGATGTAAGTGCATCTAGTGCCACCCCTAGTTGGTTTTGGAGTATTGACGATAACTCTGGTCGAGGGACTAATGTGTTTGTGAGAATTGCAGGATAACACAGGTAGTAGTCCCTCATTGATTCGGTTTACCTACCGGAGATGACCCCTAAAAATGTATGAAGACATTGACGACAATGGTGGTATGTGAAGATATTCATATTGAAGACTATGACATGAGAAGACATTGAGTGAAGACTATGGAGCGCGAAGACTGAGTCGTTTCTTTGTTTCCTTTTCTTCTTTGTTGAGTCATAGGAACCACCATACTGTTAAGTGGGGTCCAAGTGAACAAAGTCAGAGTGACTGAAGTGATGCTCAACCCAAATCCTATGTCTTCGAGCGAAGACAATGAGAGCAAATCTTATCCAGAGCTGGATGAGTCAGCTTTGCTTGCAGCCCAAGTAAAGTTGCCGTGTGTGTTAGAAATCTGACCATTGGAACACGTGTCAGTTCCTTAGTGACCCAGGGTCATTTCAGACATATCAGGTCGGGTTGCCTAGTGGCTATAAATAGCCCACCC
Source organism: Triticum aestivum (assembly GCF_018294505.1). Taxonomy (NCBI): domain Eukaryota; kingdom Viridiplantae; phylum Streptophyta; class Magnoliopsida; order Poales; family Poaceae; genus Triticum; species Triticum aestivum. The sequence goes on from NC_057806.1 coordinate 574,687,083, forward strand.
CCTACACCATAAATTGGTGGTTGCTCGGAGTTAGTGCATGGCTTTTGTCGTATTGAGAGCAACCCACCTCGAAGCCTTTGAGAGAGAGAAATCCTTGCGAGGACAAAGCCCAAACACCCAGAGCCAAAGAGTGTTAGGCATCACTGAAGTCTTTCTGTCTGCATGACCTGAAGACTTATTACACTTGAGGACTATGAATCCTCCAGCCGGTTAGGCGTCGCGTTCTGAGCATCCAAGAGTCATTGTGGATCGCCGGTGAACGAAGTCTGTGAAGGTTTGGAAGTCTACCTTGAAGACTTACCAGAGTAATTGGGCGAGGACTGGGTGTCCTTAGCTCAAGGGGAATAAGGTGAAGACGTGGTCTTCTGAGTTGAATCTCAGCCTCCCTAACCAGACGTACAGTTGTCACAGCAACTGGAACTAGTCCAACAAATCATGTGTCCTCAACAAGTGACTGGTTCTATCCTCTCCCTCTCTTTACTTAGAGTTTGTCTTCGTGAAGTAATTGCCTATTTGTTGTACCTATTTGTCTTCACTGTCTGACTATTTTCGTAGTTTGGCTTCATACCTTCTTCCATCTTGATCCTTACTACCTAGCTGTTGTTAGTCTTCGTACTTTCACCTTATTGCATACTTGACTATGGCTTGCTTAGCGTAGTTTATCTTCCGCTGCATATCAATAGGGTCATTTCTATTGTTTGTCTTCGAAACTACCATGTTTTGAAGACTTTCATAAAAATCGCCTATTCACCCCCCCCTCTAGTCGATAACAAGCACTTTCAGCCGACGATACACTTCTCTTCATGGATCATGACCTCGAGAAAGCGAGAAATCTAAAATTAATTTTATCAGCATTCGAGCAACTCTCAGGTCTTAAGATTAATTTTCATAAAAGTGAATTGTTTTGATTTGGCGAGGCCAAAGACGAGGCTCACATGTACGCCGAACTGTTCGGATGCGGGTTGGGCCAGTTTCCGATCACATATTTGGGGATGCCGATACATTATCGGAGACTCACAAATGTTGAATGGACACACGTCGAGGAGAGGCTGCAAAAAAGACTTAGAAGTTGGAAAGGTAAGCTGCTGTCTCTAGGAGGAAGATTGGTCCTGATAAATTCAATACTAAGTAATATGATACTATATATGATCTCCTTCTTCCAGTTGCAGAAAGGAGTTTTATATAGATTGGATTATTTCCGATCAATCTTTTGGCAAGGAGATAGCGAGAAAAAGAAATATTTATTGGCTAAATGGAGTCTGGTTTGCCGTCCCAAAGACCAAGGTGGGTTGGGCATTCATGACCTTGAGGTTAAGAATAGGTCCCTACTCGGTAAATGGTTGTTTAAATTACGAACGGAAGATGGTGTATGGCAAACCCTCCTCGGACGGAATTATGTGGGCTCCAAGGCAGTATGCCAAGTATATTGGAAGCCTGGGGATTCCCACTTTTGGGCGGGTCTAATGGCTACGAAGAAATATTTCTTTTGCTATGGATCTTTCTCGATTAAGGATGGCTCAGAAATTAGATTCTGGGAGGATAAGTGGCTAGGAAATGCCACTCTCCGGGAACAATATCCGGCTCTATACAACATTGTACGTCAAAAGGGTGATAGTATTGCCATGGTAATGGAATCATTTCCGCCAAATGTGACATTCAGAGGGGATTTATTTGGACCCAGACTACAATCGTGGAACATCCTGCTTCAACGGTTGTCCACAGTGCAATTGTCACATGGGTCCGTTGTATTCCAATGGAACCTACAAGGGAATGGACAGTTCTCAGTGGAGTCTATGTATATAGCGTTAATCCAGTCTGATGTGCCAGTTGATAATAACAAGAAGATCTAGAAGATGAAGATACCGCTTAAGAATAAAATCTTCGCATGGTATCTTCGTTGTGGAGTCATTCTTACTAAAGATAACCTTATTAAGAAGAATTGGCATGAAAGTCTGCAATGTGTCTTTTGTCACCATGATGAGACAATAAAACATTTATTCTTCCAATGCAAATTGGCTCGTTCTATATGGTCAGTCATCCAAATAGCTTCTGGCTTGTATCCTCCTTATAGTGTTGCTAATGTATTTGGCAATTGGCTACATGGGATTGATCACAGGTTTGGAACCCTTCTCAGGGTGGGAGCGCTTGCCGTTATTTGGTCGCTTTGGCTCTGTAGAAATGATAAGGTTTTTGTTGGAAATATGCCCTAGAGGCAATAATAAAATAGTTATTATTATATTTCTTTGTTCATGATAATTGTCTATTGTTCATGCTATAATTGTGTTATCCAGAAATCATAATACATGTGTGAATACATAGACCACAACATGTCCCTAGTGAGCCTCTAGTTGACTAGCTCGTTGATCAACAGATAGTCATGGTTTCCTGACTATGGACATTGGATGTCATTGATAACGGGATCACATCATTAGGAGAATGATGTGATGGACAAGACCCAATCCTAAGCATAGCACAAAGATCGTGTAGTTCGTTTGCTAGAGCTTTTCCAAATGTCAAGTATCATTTCCTTAGATCATGAGATTCTGCAACTCCCGGATACTGTAGGAGTGCTTTGGGTGTGCCAAACGTCACAACGTAACTGGGTGACTATAAAGGTGCACTACGGGTATCTCCGAAAGTGTCTGCTGGGTTGGCACGAATCGAGACTGGGATTTGTCACTCCGTATGACGGAGAGGTATCTCTGGGCCACTCGGTAATGCATCATCATAATGAGCTCAATGTGACCAAGTGGTTGATCATGGGATCATGCATTACGGTACGAGTAAAGTGACTTGCCGGTAACGAGATTGAATGAAGTATTGGGATACCGACGATCGAGTCTCGGGCAAGTAACGTACCGATTGACAAAGAGAATTGTATACGGGATTGATTGAATCCTCGACATCGTGGTTCATCCGATGAGATCATCGAGGAGCATGTGGGAGCCAACATGGGTATCCAGATCCCGCTGTTGGTTATTGACCGGAAAGTCGTCTCGGTCATGTCTGTGTGTCTCCCGAACCCATAGGGTCTACACACTTAATGTTCGGTGACGCTAGGGTTGTAGAGATATTAGTATGCAGTAACCCGAAAGTTGTTCGGAGTCCCGGATGAGATCCCGGACATCACAAGGAGTTCCGGAATGGTTCGGAGGTAAAGATTTATATATAGGAAGTCAAGTTTCGGCCATCGGGAAAGTTCCGGGGGTAATCGGTATTGTACCGGGACCACCGGAAGGGTCCTGGGGGTCCACCGGGTGGGGCCACCTATCCCAGAGGGCCCCATGGGCTGAAGTGGGAGGGGAACCAGCCCTTGGTGGGCTGGTGCGCTGTCAGGACCCCGACTCGATGTCACATCGATCTAGCCGGTAACACCTCATATCACTTTGCGGCCTCACGCACGGTATCCCCACGGGTGTCGCCTTACCTTTGCTCGGGACCGTTTGCGCCTTTTGGCTCACGTATATGATAGTGTCGCTAGCATCCATATGATAAGGAGCCCGGGCTGACATGACTAGTCGTAAACCCAAAGTGGCACAGACTTACAGGGACAGGCATCCATGACCCAGCTTCGAACGTGTCGGTCATCAGCAAGTGGGTCCGGGCTGTAGCACTGGGCTAGCAGGACTCCGGTAAACCGGGCTGTAGCGGGCTAACAGGACTCCGGTACTCAAAGCGTGACATTTCCCCGAAGGGACAGACACAGGAACGAAGAAGGACACATGCCGGCCAGCCTAAGTGTTCCGGAGCAGTAGCAAGCTACCATGGCTCAGTGGAAACACTAGGAGACATTTCCCGGTAAGAGAGGCTACTAAAGATAAACAACTAGATGGTCAGATCCCACACATACCAAGCATTTCAATAACATACACACAATATGCTCGATATGTGCAAATACAACATGGCATCACAACATGTCTCTACGACTCAAGTAATTATTCATTAGGCTCCGAGGAGCGAGACATTACAAACATGGGTCTCATGACCCAACAATCAGAGCATACAAGTCAAAGCACAAGCGGAAGCTATCATGTCTGAGTACAGACATCTATAAATGAAAAAGGCTGAGAAGCCTGACTATCTATCAGATCCTGCCGAGGGCACAAGATCGTAGCTGAGGTATCAAGCTAAACGTCGAAGCCCAAGCGGAACTACTAGTGAGACTGAAGTCTCTCTGCAAAAACATAAAATAGGCAAACGTGAGTACAAATGTACCCAGCAAGACTTACATCAGATCTATCTACATATGCATCTTTATCAACAAAGGGGATGGTAGGGTTTGACTGCAGCAAGCCAGCTTTGACTCGGTGGCTATCCTGAACTACGACTGCAAGTAACTCTTTTGAGGTGGCGCACACGAGTCCACATATTCACCAACCAATACACCACTATGGATCCGCTCCCGTCTCCCTACGAGAACGCCATCCATAGCACTCACGCTTATCTTGCGTGTTTTAGAGTATCCACTTTCACTTGTCTATGAACTATGCAATGGGGTCCAAGTTTCCATATCCGAGGAATCCGGCTATTCGAATAGATGATGATAACCCTGCAGGGGTGTACTTCTTCACACACGCTCCCGCCACTTACCGCCCTGTACACGTCATGTACCTCGGCAACCTTCAAGCGGAAGCCGGGCGAGGGAGTCGGCCACGACCTGACTAACCGAACAAGTCTCTAGTCCAGGTTTATCGCCTATTCGGGTTCCATCCGCAAGGAGATCCGGCCGGGGTGTCGCTCACGGCCCCAAACGATGTGAGCAGGGTTCCCAAGCCCACCAACCGGGTGCCACTTGGTACACCGTGCCACGGTGCCTAGTCTGTCCCAAGCCCACCTGTACCGGGTGCCACTTGGTAGACTACTAACACTACCTGCAAACACCAGAAACTAGTTGCAACTCCTGGACAGAGATCATGTTGATTAATAAGTCGAGAGGGGCACTTAAGCATTCCAATGTGTGGTAGTAGCTGGTCATGGATCACAAACACAGAACTCAGTTTCTAAGGACGGCTGCAATGAGACAACCCACCATGTACTCCTACATGGCCTCTCACCGCTACCTTTACCAAAACGTGTTCACACACTTAGCTCACACACATGGGGACATGTTCACACGCCTCTGATTCATCCCCGATGAATCAGACCTGACTCAACTCTAAGCAGTAGCAGGCATGACGAACAAACATGAATGAGTAGGCACATTAGGGCTCAAACAACTCCTACTCATGCTAGTGGGTTTCATCTATTTACTGTGGCAATGACAGGTCATGCAAAGGATAAAGGGGTTCAGCTACCGCAGCAAGTAACAGACGAATCATTATTGTCTTAAAGCAATAAAAGAGAGCAGGAGCGAGAGAGTGGGATTGTATCGGAATGAACAAGGGGGTTTTGCTTGCCTGGCACTTCTGAAGATAACATTGAGTCTTCATCAGTGTCAACGATCACATCATCGGTATCACGTCTATCAAGAGGGGACAAATACCGGCAACAAGGAAGAAATACAATCAATGCAATGCACAATATGATGCATGCTCATGACATGGCAATATGAATGTGTTTTGAGCTAATGCAACTAGCAACAGATTAAATGAAGTTGGTTTGAATATAAAATTCAAATTCAAACTCCATATGTGATTATTCAAATGCCATTTAATTGATTTGTGCTAAACAGCAGCTATAAGTTGTTCTAACATGCATGAAAATGGTACAGATGGATTCCTTGAATTTTTCTGATAATTTTTCATATATAAATTATTTAATTTGGAGATACGGTTGAATTTCTATGATTTTTAGAAGTTTTTACAATTTTCTGGAATTTCCTGAATATTTAGAATTAAAAAATAATTCTAGAAAATGAATTATGGCGTCAGCATGACCCCATGCTGACCTCAGCAGGTCAACGGGCGGTCCAGGTCAAACCTGACGTGTGGGGTCCACACGTCAGTGACTCAGAGGCTAATCCCGCGTTGACCCGGGCTTTGACCCGCTACGGGGCCCACTGTCAGTGTCACGGGGTTAGTTTAACAAGGTCATTAGTGCTAATTAGGCGTGCCACGTCGGCAGTCGCCGGAGTGTCGCCGGCGACGACCATGGCCGACAGCGGAGGTGCACCGTGCGCTTGCTACGGAGCACCATTTGACGTGCGGTTTGCTCCTACGGGTTCCTGGGAGAAAGGCGCATCTAAAGAGGCAAGTGACGGCAGCTGGGGTGGCCGGAGCTGCCGGCGGCGAGCCCCTTTGCGGCTGCCGGAGTTCGGGCAATCTCGGGGTCGGGGTTAGGGAGCACGGCAGGAGGAGCTGGGGCGTGCTACGGACTCCTGAGATCACGGTGAGCACGTCAGTGGGCTCGGATACGAGCTGGGGTGGCTGTGGCCACGGCCACGCCATGGCCGGCGGCGAGAGATTCTCGGGCAAAGTGGTGGGGCTAGCTAGAGAGGGAGGTGGGGCACGGGGAGAGGGGGAATCGGGTCGAGGGCTCACCGCGGTTCTTCTGGTGCTGCTGGCGAGGCAGGGGAGGCACGGAGTCCGACGAATCGACGGAGGGGAGCTTCGGTGGCCGGCGACGGAACGGCGATGGTGACGGTGTTGCAGGGCTTCCGGAGGGCCGTGGGTCGGTGGGGAGGAAGGAGGGGGTCGAGGCGGAGCTCCCTGGGGCGTCGGTGAGGCGTGGGGAGCATGGTGGCTGCGGCAATCGGCGTCGGTGGCGGCGGCTCCGCTCGGGTCCGAGGTGCGGAGCGAGAGGGAGAGCAGGAGAAGGGGATGAGCACGGGAGGGAGTTGAGAGAGGCCTGAGGGGGTGCGTGGCATCCTTAGCCGATCCGGGGCGGGGCGGCAAGCAGGAGGTGGCTCGGGCGCGTGCGCGCGCGCTCCGGCCACGCGCCTCTGTCCTACTGTCCCGAGGAGGAAGACGACAGGGAGGCTGTGGTGGTGGGCTGGGCCAGCGGGAGGAGCTGGCCAGCTGGGCCGGCTACAGGTAAGTGGCCCAGGTAGTCTCTCTCTCTCTCTTTTCTAATTATTTCAGTTTTCTATTTTGCAGGTTTGTTTTGAATTTGGTTTTGAAACCAATTCAATTTATTTTGCTTCTGACAATATTTTTGGGAGCTAAAAGAATTAAAACAATGCTCCACAAAAATATTTCAGAATTATTGGACCTATATTTATTTAACAGTAGATATAAGTCCAATTCAAATAGCTATGATTTAAATTCAAAGTCCCAAAAATAAATCCTTAAAAATGTTCAATATTTTGGTTGGGACTAGAACCCTTACCAAAAATTATCAAACATCTTAGAAGAGCCATTTGGAGCAATGAATAAGATTTCTAGGGTTTTTGCCCCTCTTTTATTTAGGGTTTTGAGGCTTCCAATAATTCCCTCAGTTCAAATTTTCAGAATTTAAATATGATGCACACATGAGCTAGCCTAGAGCACTACCAGCAGCTAGGGATGTGACAACTCACCCCCACTAAACAAGAATCTCGTCTCGAGATTCAAGCGTAGGGTAGGATGAAGGGGAAACGCAAACTAGTACAATCTTCATGATCCAGGTTGTACTTCAGTTGAACGTTGATTCATTCACCATCATTGTCTTGATGTCTTGCTCTGAGAAATCCTGCCAACATGACATGGAGGGAAGAAGGAGACTCTAGAAGGGTCGATCTTCTTGAAGATCGAACAACTCACGGAATGAGACATAGGACCATCTCTCGGGTTGAGACACGAGATACACATCAAGAGAGGTGGAAAGAAACGGATGACGAAGGTTCACTAGGTGGACAACAATTCCACACCTAAGAAGGTGGCAAACGATTGTCAACGTAGCGAGGAGTTGAGTTGCCATGATACCATAACGATACACCTTAGGGAAGGTGACTCGTAGAGATATCCCCTTAAGTGGCAAAAAGAATTACTTTTGATTCAAAGATCAATGAAACTCTATAGGCCAGCCTAAGGCAATTCTCAAGCGATCATTTGTAGGGGGTCGGTAGAATGGCATACCCGGACTTGGATGATGTGGATTACCTTGTTGAAGACGACGTAATGGATGAATTTGCTTATCACCGGAAATGGAAGAGACCCATGGTAGAATGGCACATTCGCGGTGCAAGCTGGGAGCAAAATGCAAATGCTGGGAATGATTCTGGTAACTAGGGAAGAACCCAACAATAGAGAGTGAATTCACTGTTTGAATAGGTCATAGCATAACCGACGAGAAAACTGAGAGCAAACCCAGTTAGTGCCGATGATAACACCTAGCGCTTGTGCGTGCTCTCAAGAACTTGAGCATTCCATAATCATCAAGGTTTTACCAACATCCGTGTCAAGGGTCCGGTAACACAACTTACTACCATGATGAATGGTGATGGAGGATGCAGATGCAAATGAAGATAACACCTTCTCAGATTTCACCCTTGGCGGGGCCAAGGAAATAAAATCTGGATGATCGACCGAGAGACATCTAGCACTCCGCTTCTAATGTTCTCCTTGATGTGCTAGTGTAACCCATTCATAGAAATGGTCTGGTATCTAGAACATCAAGTAAAAGGTCGGACTTCGGGAGCAATAGAATCCATAAGGAACAGTTACGGAGGTAAATCCTACGAAATCCTTATGGGGAGGTGGCCAACTTCTTCAATCAAGATACTACAATAATAGGTCTTTCGGCTGGGTGGTGCTGGCCATGACATCCACTTTACCGGTTATCGAGGGACCACTATTATAGTTCTTGGGAAATATTCCAACCATCATATCTGCCTGAGACTCAGATTTGGTTGGTGTCAGGACATTCCAGACTCATCGAGTCTAGGGAGAAAAATGAAAGTTTTGCAACACAAATCGATGAGATGACGTTGCGATATTCTCAGGAAATGAACTACGATAGCAAGCTCCAAAACACGAGCTGGTTCTGCTACAAACATGTGAACACGTTGTTCCAGACAAGCATGCCCACATGGTAGTCTTGCAATAAAACACTACCGAGTTCTGGTTGGGAGCCATCATCGAGGGTATCGACGTCTTTATGCAAGTCCATGGATTAGATCCCAAGCATAGACTTCTTTTCCTTGAACAAGTCAATCAGTGGCTTGGTGTGCTAGGATATACATATGGAATGAAGATGATCAGTCTAACAGACCACAGAATTCTTCGCACGTGCATGACCGACTTGGGATGATTCCAAAGGAGCAAAAACAAACCTTCTCGAGTTCACGACGGCAACTTACATCAAAATGCACGTGAATCAAAGGAAGTCACTCCTTTCATCAAACAAGTACTTCATGAGCTAGCATGAAGAAGATGCTTTCAAAAGTTTCCAACACTAACTTAATGTTCAACAACATCATGGAGGAGATAAGGATGTTGTCAATGGACTCAACAACAACTCATCGGAATTTCCATATCACTGGACTTCCACCATCGTGTGAACACGGTGATAGCATTGGTCAGACCCAAAAGATATAATGGTGTATGCTCGAGGGATCAACCACGAGGAAGACAACATTACGAACATCGTTGGTTCTGACTTGATTTGACGATAGCCCACACTCAAATCAAAGGATTGATAAGACGATAGGTCCAGCAACTGATCACAGGGACCAATCAATGAAGATATCATCTTTCTTCAACACACATTGCACAAGAATATCCCTTTGGAACGAACTAAGTCAGGCAAGCTTTTATCTTCCAACCCTCCAAGTTGTCGTTTAGCTTAACCAACTAGCTCAGGGATATCTAACACCGATTCTTGGAGAGAAGGTGGTTCACAAGAAACCAACTTGATCACGAGCTCAACATAGCGGTCATGTGACAACCTGGTAATACTTCTGAGAAGATATTCAGAAAATCACGAGCCACCGGTATGTTACTAAGCTCGAGAGAAATCTTGCTTTTCAGGGCAAGACGATATGATCAATAGAGCAAGAATTTGAAATAATCCTAACTCATCGATCGAGGAGTGAACCAGGAGAATGGACTAGGTAGCACGATCAATCTTAGAATGATGATTCAATAACCAACACACTAAGAATAAAATTATTGTCTTTTAACTACCCAGCAACGAGGTTGCTAGGCGTATTGATTTCACACATCACAATTCATTTGTCGGTATTCCGGTTGCATCAACACGAAGACCGAGGAATGACTAATGACGACAAGAAGTATCACTGTACCAGGAGTTCATAGGATGGTGTGCAATTCCTATAACAATCCCGATTTAAAGATGGTAATACTCCAAGGTAGAACAGAACAAAAGCTGGATTAGCAATTTGATCTGCGGAGCACAACTTCTTTGACCCAATCCTGGATATGGAAGAGGTACTGGAGTTTGTTTCTCCTAGTCGTTCTGCGATAGAATGGCTTGACGGACCACAAGAGTAATAGGCATCGATAAACGAACGCACGCATACTCTTGACTATCAATTGATAGACGAGGGTCAGAATGCAACTAAAGAGAGACAACTCAAAGGAACTTATGATCTTCTGAGTTGTGGATGCATGGTTTAGCATGTCGAACGAATTCCACATGTTTCTTCCGGATAACCCATGCAGAAAAGTAGAACTGGCAGAGTTACAATGTAGAATCGAGAACCCATCGAGAGCACTCTGATTGTGATCTTTCGATCAGCGAGGAACATCTGCCATAAGCGGTTCATAGTATTTGGAAGGAAGGAATACCACGAACATCGAGGACTATCGCAAAGGTTACTAATATCCTAAAGGAACTAGCAAACACTATCAACATGAAATAAGTAGGGTGGATCTCGGGTTCAAAAACCCAGGAACAGAATGCCTACTAACTAATAACATCACGGGATGCTTTCGAGAATAAAAGCCAGAATCATCACACTGGGATCACAAAACATTGCTAGATTACTAGGTGACTCCCTAAACACCTAGGCCATAATAGTAACTCCAACATAATGTCAAGGCAATAGAATACCTCACCTCAACAATTAGTGTGATTGAGCTGGCATAAAGGAGCATCGAAACCAGAGGAAAAGGATTTTGCAAATGCATCAGACTATTTAGAAACCTGGGATGACTCGGACAGAACAACGGCTGTAAATGCTCAGAAAAGATTTGAGACATTCACAAAAATGGTGGCATAACCACTCAAAGGCACAATATCAAGGTTTCGAGATCAACAATTAACATACAGAAATAGTAGGAACTGAACTGAGGCTTAATCCAACAATCTATAAGTCTACGGAGTAGTAACACGTGATCCTGATAGAAAGAAGAGATAGCCTATTTCTTAATACCCGTAGAGGAGAAGATGATGACTCAGATCAGAAGACCATGAGGTATAAGGAGTAAAAAGAGTCTTACGTTCCATCCCACAATCAATTCCCTTATATAACTAAAGAATTTCTAGACTCAACTTCGACCAGTTTGGCTTGGTAATCCTACAGGCAGTCAAGCTCTGATACCAACGCTGTCAGGACCCCGACTCGATGTCACATCGATCTAGCCGGTAACACCTCATATCACTTTGCGGCCTCACGCACGGTATCCCCACGGGTGTCGCCTTACCTTTGCCCGGGACCGTTTGCGCCTTTTGGCTCACGTATATGATAGTGTCGCTAGCATCCATATGATAAGGAGCCCGGGCTGACATGACTAGTCGTAAACCCAAAGTGGCACAGACTTACAGGGACAGGCATCCATGACCCAGCTTCGAACGTGTCGGTCATCAGCAAGTGGGTCCGGGCTGTAGCACTGGGCTAGCAGGACTCCGGTAAACCGGGCTGTAGCGGGCTAACAGGACTCCGGTACTCAAAGCGTGACATTTCCCCGAAGGGACAGACACAGGAACGAAGAAGGACACATGCCGGCCAGCCTAAGTGTTCCGGAGCAGTAGCAAGCTACCATGGCTCAGTGGAAACACTAGGAGACATTTCCCGGTAAGAGAGGCTACTAAAGATAAACAACTAGATGGTCAGATCCCACACATACCAAGCATTTCAATAACATACACACAATATGCTCGATATGTGCAAATACAACATGGCATCACAACATGTCTCTACGACTCAAGTAATTATTCATTAGGCTCCGAGGAGCGAGACATTACAAACATGGGTCTCATGACCCAACAATCAGAGCATACAAGTCAAAGCACAAGCGGAAGCTATCATGTCTGAGTACAGACATCTATAAATGAAAAAGGCTGAGAAGCCTGACTATCTATCAGATCCTGCCGAGGGCACAAGATCGTAGCTGAGGTATCAAGCTAAACGTCGAAGCCCAAGCGGAACTACTAGTGAGACTGAAGTCTCTCTGCAAAAACATAAAATAGGCAAACGTGAGTACAAATGTACCCAGCAAGACTTACATCAGATCTATCTACATATGCATCTTATCAACAAAGGGGATGGTAGGGTTTGACTGCAGCAAGCCAGCTTTGACTCGGTGGCTATCCTGAACTACGACTGCAAGTAACTCTTTTGAGGTGGCGCACACGAGTCCACATATTCACCAACCAATACACCACTATGGATCCGCTCCCGTCTCCCTACGAGAACGCCATCCATAGCACTCACACTTATCTTGCGTGTTTTAGAGTATCCACTTTCACTTGTCTATGAACTATGCAATGGGGTCCAAGTTTCCATATCCGAGGAATCCGGCTATTCGAATAGATGATGATAACCCTGCAGGGGTGTACTTCTTCACACACGCTCCCGCCACTTACCGCCCTGTACACGTCATGTACCTCGGCAACCTTCAAGCGGAAGCCGGGCGAGGGAGTCGGCCACGACCTGACTAACCGAACAAGTCTCTAGTCCAGGTTTATCGCCTATTCGGGTTCCATCCGCAAGGAGATCCGGCCGGGGTGTCGCTCACGGCCCCAAACGATGTGAGCAGGGTTCCCAAGCCCACCAACCGGGTGCCACTTGGTACACCGTGCCATGGTGCCTAGTCTGTCCCAAGCCCACCTGTACCGGGTGCCACTTGGTAGACTACTAACACTACCTACAAACACCAGAAACTAGTTGCAACTCCTGGACAGAGATCATGTTGATTAATAAGTCGAGAGGGGCACTTAAGCATTCCAATGTGTGGTAGTAGCTGGTCATGGATCACAAACACAGAACTCAGTTCCTAAGGACGGCTGCAATGAGACAACCCACCATGTACTCCTACATGGCCTCTCACCGCTACCTTTACCAAAACGTGTTCACACACTTAGCTCACACACATGGGGACATGTTCACACGCCTCTGATTCATCCCCGATGAATCAGACCTGACTCAACTCTAAGCAGTAGCAGGCATGACGAACAAACATGAATGAGTAGGCACATCAGGGCTCAAACAACTCCTACTCATGCTAGTGGGTTTCATCTATTTACTGTGGCAATGACAGGTCATGCAAAGGATAAAGGGGTTCAGCTACCGCAGCAAGTAACAGACGAATCATTGTTGTCTTAAAGCAATAAAAGAGAGCAGGAGCGAGAGAGTGGGATTGTATCGGAATGAACAAGGGGGTTTTGCTTGCCTGGCACTTCTGAAGATAACATTGAGTCTTCATCAGTGTCAACGATCACATCATCGGTATCACGTCTATCGAGAGGGGACAAATACCGGCAACAAGGAAGAAATACAATCAATGCAATGCACAATATGATGCATGCTCATGACATGGCAATATGAATGTGTTTTGAGCTAATGCAACTAGCAACAGATTAAATGAAGTTGGTTTGAATATAAAATTCAAATTCAAACTCCATATGTGATTATTCAAATGCCATTTAATTGATTTGTGCTAAACAGCAGCTATAAGTTGTTCTAACATGCATGAAAATGGTACAGATGGATTCCTTGAATTTTTCTGATAATTTTTCATATATAAATTATTTAATTTGGAGATACGGTTGAATTTCTATGATTTTTAGAAGTTTTTACAATTTTCTGGAATTTCCTGAATATTTAGAATTAAAAAATAATTCCAGAAAATGAATTATGGCGTCAGCATGACCCCATGCTGACCTCAGCAGGTCAACGGGCGGTCCAGGTCAAACCTGACGTGTGGGGTCCACACGTCAGTGACTCAGAGGCTAATCCCGCGTTGACCCGGGCTTTGACCCGCTACGGGGCCCACTGTCAGTGTCACGGGGTTAGTTTAACAAGGTCATTAGTGCTAATTAGGCGTGCCACGTCGGCAGTCGCCGGAGTGTCGCCGGCGACGACCACGGCCGACAGCGGAGGTGCACCGTGCGCTCGCTACGGAGCACCATTTGACGTGCGGTTTGCTCCTACGGGTTCCTGGGAGAAAGGCGCATCTAAAGAGGCAAGTGACAGCAGCTGGGGTGGCCGGAGCTGCCGGTGGCGAGCCCCTTTGCGGCTGCCGGAGTTCGGGCAATCTCGGGGTCGGGGTTAGGGAGCACGGCAGGAGGAGCTGGGGCGTGCTACGGACTCCTGAGATCACGGTGAGCACGTCAGTGGGCTCAGATACGAGCTGGGGTGGCTGTGGCCACGGCCACGCCATGGCCGGCGGCGAGAGATTCTCGGGCAAAGTGGTGGGGCTAGCTAGAGAGGGAGGTGGGGCACGGGGAGAGGGGGAATCGGGTCGAGGGCTCACCGCGGTTCTTCTGGTGCTGCTGGCGAGGCAGGGGAGGCACAGAGTCCGGCGAATCGACAGAGGGGAGCTTCGGTGGCCGGCGACGGAACGGCGATGGTGACGGCGTTGCAGGGCTTCCGGAGGGCCGTGGGTCGGTGGGGAGGAAGGAGGGGGTCGAGGCGGAGCTCCCTGGGGCGTCGGTGAGGCGTGGGGAGCACGGTGGCTGCGACAATCGGCGTCGGTGGCGGCGGCTCCGCTCGGGTCCGAGGTGCGGAGCGAGAGGGAGAGCAGGAGAAGGGGATGAGCATGGGAGGGAGTTGAGAGAGGCCTGAGGGGGTGCGTGGCATCCTTAGCCGATCCGGGGCGGGGCGGCAAGCAGGAGGTGGCTCGGGCGCGTGCGCGCGCGCTCCGGCCACGCGCCTCTGTCCTACTGTCCCGAGGAGGAAGACGACAGGGAGGCTGTGGTGGTGGGCTGGGCCAGCGGGAGGAGCTGGCCAGCTGGGCCGGCTATAGGTAAGTGGCCCAGGTAGTCTCTCTCTCTCTCTTTTCTAATTATTTCAGTTTTCTATTTTGCAGGTTTGTTTTGAATTTGGTTTTGAAACCAATTCAATTTATTTTGCTTCTGGCAATATTTTTGGGAGCTAAAAGAATTAAAACAATGCTCCACAAAAATATTTCAGAATTATTGGACCTATATTTATTTAACAGTAGATATAAGTCCAATTCAAATAGCTATGATTTAAATTCAAAGTCCCAAAAATAAATCCTTAAAAATGTTCAATATTTTGGTTGGGACCAGAACCCTTACCAAAAATTATCAAACATTTTAGAAGAGCCATTTGGAGCAATGAATAAGATTTCTAGGGTTTTTGCCCCTCTTTTATTTAGGGTTTTGAGGCTTCCAATAATTCCCTCAGTTCAAATTTTCAGAATTTAAATATGATGCACACATGAGCTAGCCTAGAGCACTACCAGCAGCTAGGGATGTGACATGCGCCCCCCATGGGCCTCCTCCTGCGCCTAGGGTTGGAAACCCTAGGGGTGGGGGGCGCCCCACTTGGCTTGGGGGGCAAGCCACCCCCCTTGGCCGCCGCCCCCCTTGGAGATTGGATCTCCTAGGGCCGGCGCCCCCAGGGGGCCTATATATAGTGGGGGGGAGGGAGGGCAGCCGCACCCTAGCCCCTGGTGCCTCCCTCTCCCTCCCGTAACACCTCTCCCCCTCGCTGAGCTTGGCGAAGCCCTGCCGAGATCCCCGCTGCATCCACCACCACACCGTCGTGCTGCTGGATCTCCATCAACCTCTCCTTCCCCCTTGCTGGATCAAGAAGGAGGAGACGTCTTCCCCAACCGTACGTGTGTTGAACGCGGAGGTGCTGTCCGTTCGGCACTCGGTCATCGGTGATTTGGATCACGACGAGTACGACTCCATCAACCCCGTTCTCTTGAACGCTTTCGCTCGCGATCTACAAGGGTATGTAGATGCACTCCTATCCCTCTTGTTGCTAGAATACTCCATAGATTGATCTTGGTGATGTGTAGAAAATTTTAATTTCTGCTACGATCCCCAACAGTGGCATCATGAGCTAGGTCTATGCGTAGTTTCTATGCACGAGTAGAACACAAAGCAGTTGTGGGCGTCGATATTGTCAATTTACTTGCCGTTACTAGTCTTATCTTGATTCGGCGGCATCATGGGATGAAGCTGTTGGAAATATGCCCTAGAGGCAATAATAAAAGCATTATTATTATATTTCTTTGTTCATGATAATTGTCTTTATTCATGCTATAATTGTGTTATCCGGAAATCGTAATACATGTGTGAATAACAGACACCAACATGTCCCTAGTAAGCCTCTAGTTGACTAGCTCGTTGATCAATAGATAGTCATGGTTTCCTGGCTATGGACATTGGATGTCATTGATAACGGGATCACATCATTAGGATAATGATGTGATGGACAAGACCCAATCCTAAACATAGCACAAGATCGTATAGTTCGTTTGCTAGAGTTTTTGCAATGTCAAAGTATCTCTTCCTTCGACCATGAGATCGTATAACTCCTGGATGCCGTAGGAGTGCTTTGGGTGTATCAAACGTCACAACGTAACTGGGTGACTATAAAGGTGCACTACAGGTATCTCCGAAAGTATCTATTGTTTTATATGGATCGAGACTGGGATTTGTCACTCCGTATGACGGAGAGATATCACTGGGCCCACTCAGTAATGCATCATCATAATGAGCTCAAAGTGACCAAGTGTTTGGTCACGGGATCATGCATTACGGTACGAGTAAAGTGACTTGCCGGTAACAAGATTGAACGAGGTATTGGGATACCGACGATCGAATCTCGGGCAAGTAACATATCGATTGACAAAGGGAATTGCATACGGGGTTGATTAAATCCTCGACATCGTGGTTCATCCGATGAGATCATCGTGGAGCATGTGGGAGCCAACATGGGTATCCAGATCCCGCTGTTGGTTATTGACCGGAGAGCGATCTCGGTCATGTCTACATGTCTCCCGAACCCGTAGGGTCTACACACTTAAGGTTCAGTTACGCTAGGGTTGTAGGGATATGTATATGCAGTAACCCGAATGTTGTTCGGAGTCCCGGATGAGATCCCGGACGTCACGAGGAGTTCCGGAATGGTCCGGAGGTAAAGATTTATATATGGGAAGTCCTGTTTCGGGCATCGGGACAAGTTTCGGGGTTATCGGTATTGTACCGGGACCACCGGAGGGGTCCCGGGGGCCCACCGGGTGGGGCCACCCATCCCCGGGGGCCACATGGGCTGTAGGGGGTGCGCCTTGGCCTGCTTGGGCCAAGGGCACCAGCCCCACATAGGCCCATGCGCCTAGGGTTTAAGGGGGAAAGAGTCCTAGGAGGGTAAGGCACCTCCTAGGTGCCTTGGGGGGGAGGGAAACCCCCCTTGGCCGCCGCACCCCCTAGGAGATTGGATCTCCTAGGGCCGGCCACCCCCCCTTGGCACCCCTATATATAGTGGGGGAGAGGAGGGACTTCATACCTTGAGTCCTTGGCCTTTGGTTGCCTCCTTCTCCCTCCCCAACACCTCCTCCACCTCCTTATTGCTTAGCGAAGCTCTGCCGGAGTACTGCAGCTCCATCAACACCACGCCGTCGTGCTGCTGCTGGTGCCATCTCCCTCAACCTCTCCTCCCTCCCTTGCTGGATCAAGAAGGAGGAGACGTGGCTGTTTCCGTACGTGTGTTGAACGCGGAGGTGCCGTCCGTTCGGTGCTAGGATCTCCGGTGATTTGGATCACGTCGTGTTCGACTACATCATCCCCGTTCTTTGAACGCTTCCGCTCGCGATCTACAAGGTATGTAGATGCATCTATTCACTCGTTGCTAGATGAACTCCTAGATGATCTTGGTGAAACGAGTAGGAAATTTTTATTTTCTGCAACGTTCCCCAACAGTGGCATCATGAGCTAGGTCTATGCGTAGTTCTTCTTGCACGAGTAGAACACAATTGGTTGTGGGCGTAGATTTGTCAACTTTCTTGCCGCTACTAGTCTTATCTTGCTTCAGCGGTATTGTGGGATGAAGCGGCCCGGACCAACCTTACACGTACGCTTACGTGAGACCGGTTCCACCGACTAACATGCACAAGTTGCATAAGGTGGCTGGCGGGTGTCTGTCTCTCCTACTTTAGTTGAAGCGGATTCGATGAAAAGGGTCCTTATGAAGGGTAAATAGAAGTTGACAAATCACGTTGTGGTTTCACGTAGGTAAGAAAACGTTCTTGCTAGAACCCTACTTCAGCCACGTAAAACTTGCAAACAACAATTAGAGGACGTCTAACTTGTTTTTGCAGCAAGTGCTTTGTGATATGATATGGCCAAAGTTGTGATGAATGATGAATGATCTATATGTCATGTATGAGATGTTCATGCTATTGTAATAGGAATCACGACTTGCATGTCGATGAGTATGACAACCGGCAGGAGCCATAGGAGTTGTCTTTATTTTTTGTATGACCTGCGTGTCATTAAAGAACGCCATGTAAACTACTTTACTTTATTACTAAACGCGTTAGTCATAGAAGTAGAAGTAGTCGTTGGCGTGACAACTTCATGAAGACACGATGATGGAGATCATGATGATGGAGATCATGGTGTCATGCCGGTGACAAGATGATCATGGAGCCCCGAAGATGAAGATCAAAGGAGCTATATGATATTGGCCATATCATGTCACTACTTTATATAATTGCATGTGATGTTTATTATGTTTTATGCATCTTGTTTACTTAGAACGACGGTAGTAAATAAGATGATCCCTTACAAAATTTCAAGAAGTGTTCTCCCCTAACTGTGCACCGTTGCTACAGTTCGTCGTTTCGAAGCACCACGTGATGATCGGGTGTGATAGATTCTTACGTTCACATACAACGGGTGTAAGACAGTTTTACACAGCGAAAACACTTAGGGTTAACTTGACGAGCCTAGCATGTACAGACATGGCCTCGGAACACGGAGACCGAAAGGTCGAACACGAGTCGTATGGAAGATACGATCTACATGAGAATGTTCACCGACGATGACTAGTCCGTCTCACGTGATGATCGGACACGGCCTAGTCGACTCGGATCGTGTAACACTTAGATGACCAAAGGGATGTCAAATCTGAGTGGGAGTTCATTATAATTTGATTAGATGAACTTAATTATCATGAACTTAGTCTAAATTTTTACAATATGTCTTGTAGATCAAATGGCCAACGTAGTCCTCAACTTCAACGCGTTCCTAGAGAAAACCAAGCTGAAAGACGATGGCAGCAACTATACGGACTGGGTCCGGAACCTGAGGATCATCCTCATAGCTGCCAAGAAAGATTATGTCCTACAAGCACCGCTTGGTGACGCACCCGTTCTCCCTGCGGAACAAGACGTTATGAACGCTTGGCAGGCACGTTCCGATGACTACTCCCTCGTTCAGTGCGGCATGCTTTACAGCCTAGAGCCGGGGCTCCAAAAGCGTTTTGAGAGACATGGAGCATATGAGATGTTCGAAGAGCTGAAAATGGTTTTCCAAGCTCATGCCCGGGTCGAGAGATATGAAGTCTCCGACAAATTCTTCAGCTGTAAGATGGAGGAAAACAGTTCTGTCAGTGAGCACATACTCACTATGTCTGGGTTGCATAACCGCTTGACTCAGCTGGGAGTTAATCTCCCGGATGATGCGGTCATTGACAGAATCCTCCAGTCGCTTCCACCGAGCTACAAGAGCTTTGTGATGAACTTCAATATGCAGGGGATGGAAAAGACCATTCCTGAAGTATTTGCTATGCTGAAATCAGCAGAGGTAGAAGTCAGAAAGGAACATCAAGTGTTGATGGTCAATAAAACCACTAAGTTCAAGAAGGGCAAGGGTAAAAAGAACTTCAAGAAAGACGGCAAGGTAGTTGCCACGCCCAGCAAGCAAGCTGCCGGGAAGAAGCCAAAGAATGGACCCAAGCCCGAGACTGAGTGTTTTTATTGCAAGGAAAGTGGTCACTGGAAGCGGAATTGCCCCAAATACTTAGCGGACAAGAAGGCCGGCAAAACCAAAGGTATATTTGATATACATGTAATTGATGTGTACCTTACCAGTAATCGTAGTAACTCCTGGGTATTTGATACCGGTGCCGTTGCTCATATTTGTAACACACAACAGGAGCTGCGGAATAAACGGAGACTGGCGAAGGACGAGGTGACGATGCGCGTCGGGAATGGTTCCAAGGTCGATGTGATCGCCGTCGGCACGCTACCTCTACATTTACCTACGGGATTAGTTTTGAACCTCAATAATTGTTATTTTGTGCCAAGTTTGAGCATGAACATTGTATCAGGATCTCGTTTAATTCGAGATGGCTACTCATTTAAATCCGAGAATAATGGTTGTTCTATTTATATGAGAGATATGTTTTATGGTCATGCTCCGATGGTGAATGGTTTATTCTTTATGAATCTCGAGCGTAATGCTACACATATTCATAGTGTAAGTACCAAAAGATGTAAGATTGATAGTGATAGTCCCACATACTTGTGGCACTGCCGCCTCGGTCACATAGGTGTCAAACGCATGAAGAAGCTCCATGCTGATGGACTTTTAGAGTCTCTTGATTACGAATCATTTGACACGTGCGAACCATGCCTCATGGGTAAAATGACCAAGACTCCATTCTCAGGAACAATGGAGAGAGCAACCAACTTATTGGAAATCATACATACTGATGTGTGCGGTCCAATGAGTGTTGAGGCTCGCGGTGGCTATCGTTATGTTCTCACCCTCACTGATGACTTGAGTAGATATGGGTATGTCTACTTAATGAAACACAAGTCTGAGACCTTTGAAAAGTTCAAGGAATTTCAGAGTGAAGTTGAGAATCAACGTGACAGGAAAATCAAGTTTCTACGATCAGATCGTGGAGGAGAATACTTGAGTCACGAGTTTGGTACACACTTAAGAAAATGTGGAATAGTTTCACAACTCACGCCGCCTGGAACACCTCAGCGTAATGGTGTGTCCGAACGTCGTAATCGCACTCTATTAGATATGGTGCGATCTATGATGTCTCTTGCCGATTTACCACTATCTTTTTGGGGCTATGCTTTAGAGACTGCCGCATTCACTTTAAATAGGGCCCCGTCGAAATCCGTTGAGACGACACCGTATGAATTATGGTTTGGGAAGAAACCTAAGCTGTCATTTCTAAAAGTTTGGGGATGCGATGCTTATGTCAGGAAACTTCAACCTGAAAAGCTCGAACCCAAATCGGAAAAATGCGTCTTCATAGGATACCCTAAAGAAACTGTTGGGTATATCTTCTACCTCAGATCCGAAGGCAAGATCTTTGTTGCCAAGAATGGGTCCTTTCTGGAGAAAGAGTTTCTCTCGAAAGAAGTAAGTGGGAGGAAAGTAGAGCTTGATGAAGTATTACCTCTTGAACCAGAAAATGGCGCAACTCAAGAAAATGTTCCTGAGGTGCCTGCACCGACTAGAGAGGAAGTTAATGATAATGATCAAGATACTTCAGATCAAGCTCCTACTGAAATTCGAAGGTCCACGAGGACACGTTCCGCACCAGAGTGGTACGGCAACCCTGTCTTGGAAATCATGTTGTTAGACAACGGTGAACCTTCGAACTATGAAGAAGCGATGGCGGGTCCGGATTCCGACAAATGGCTAGAAGCCATGAAATCCGAGATAGGATCCATGTATGAAAACGAAGTATGGACTTTGACTGACTTGCCCGTAGAACGGCGAGCCATAGAAAATAAATGGATCTTTAAGAAGAAGACAGACGCGGATGGTAATGTGACCATCTATAAAGCTCGGCTTGTCGCTAAGGGTTATCGACAAGTTCAAGGGGTTGACTACGATGAGACTTTCTCACCGGTAGCGAAGCTGAAGTCCGTCCGAATCATGTTAGCAATTGCCGCATTTTATGATTATGAAATTTGGCAAATGGACGTCAAAACGGCATTCCTTAATGGTTTCCTTAAGGAAGAATTGTATATGATGCAGCCGGAAGGTTTTGTCGATCCTAAAAATGCTGACAAGGTGTGCAAGCTCCAACGCTCGATTTATGGGCTGGTGCAAGCATCTCGGAGTTGGAACATTCGTTTTGATGAGATGATCAAAGCGTTTGGGTTTACACAGACTTATGGAGAAGCCTGTGTTTACAAGAAAGTGAGTGGGAGCTCTATAGCATTTCTCATACTATATGTAGATGACATACTTTTGATGGGAAATGATATAGAACTTTTGGACAGCATTAAGGCCTACTTGAATAAGAGTTTTTCAATGAAGGACCTTGGAGAAGCTGCTTATATATTAGGCATCAAGATCTATAGGGATAGATCAAGACGCCTCATAGGTCTTTCACAAAGCACATATCTTGATAAGATTTTGAAGAAGTTCAAAATGGATCAGTCCAAGAAAGGGTTCTTGCCTGTTTTGCAAGGTGTGAAATTGAGCTCAGCTCAATGTCCGACCACGGCAGCAGAGATAGAAGAGATGAGTGTCATCCCCTATGCCTCAGCCATAGGTTCTATTATGTATGCCATGCTGTGTACCAGACCTGATGTAAACCTTGCCGTAAGTTTGGTAGGAAGGTACCAAAGTAATCCCGGCAAGGAACACTGGACAGCGGTCAAGAATATCCTGAAGTACCTGAAAAGGACTAAGGAAATGTTTCTCGTTTATGGAGGTGACGAAGAGCTCGTCGTAAAAGGTTACGTCGACGCTAGCTTCGACACAGATCTGGATGACTCTAAGTCACAAACCGGATACGTGTATATTTTGAATGGTGGGGCAGTAAGCTGGTGCAGTTGCAAGCAGAGCGTCGTGGCGGGATCTACATGTGAAGCGGAGTACATGGCAGCCTCGGAGGCAGCACATGAAGCAATATGGGTGAAGGAGTTCATCACCGACCTAGGAGTCATACCCAATGCGTCGGGGCCGATCAAGCTCTTCTGTGACAACACTGGAGCTATTGCACTTGCCAAGGAGCCCAGGTTTCACAAGAAGACAAGGCACATCAAGCGTCGCTTCAACTCCATCCGTGAAAATGTTCAAGATGGAGACATAGAGATTTGTAAAGTACATACGGACCTGAATGTAGCAGATCCGTTGACTAAACCTCTCCCAAGAGCAAAACATGATCAACACCAGAATTCCATGGGTGTTCGATTCATCACAATGTAACTAGATTATTGACTCTAGTGCAAGTGGGAGACTGTTGGAAATATGCCCTAGAGGCAATAATAAAAGCATTATTATTATATTTCTTTGTTCATGATAATTGTCTTTATTCATGCTATAATTGTGTTATCCGGAAATCGTAATACATGTGTGAATAACAGACACCAACATGTCCCTAGTAAGCCTCTAGTTGACTAGCTCGTTGATCAATAGATAGTCATGGTTTCCTGGCTATGGACATTGGATGTCATTGATAACGGGATCACATCATTAGGATAATGATGTGATGGACAAGACCCAATCCTAAACATAGCACAAGATCGTATAGTTCGTTTGCTAGAGTTTTTGCAATGTCAAAGTATCTCTTCCTTCGACCATGAGATCGTATAACTCCTGGATGCCGTAGGAGTGCTTTGGGTGTATCAAACGTCACAACGTAACTGGGTGACTATAAAGGTGCACTACAGGTATCTCCGAAAGTATCTATTGTTTTATATGGATCGAGACTGGGATTTGTCACTCCGTATGACGGAGAGATATCACTGGGCCCACTCAGTAATGCATCATCATAATGAGCTCAAAGTGACCAAGTGTTTGGTCACGGGATCATGCATTACGGTACGAGTAAAGTGACTTGCCGGTAACAAGATTGAACGAGGTATTGGGATACCGACGATCGAATCTCGGGCAAGTAACATATCGATTGACAAAGGGAATTGCATACGGGGTTGATTAAATCCTCGACATCGTGGTTCATCCGATGAGATCATCGTGGAGCATGTGGGAGCCAACATGGGTATCCAGATCCCGCTGTTGGTTATTGACCGGAGAGCGATCTCGGTCATGTCTACATGTCTCCCGAACCCGTAGGGTCTACACACTTAAGGTTCAGTTACGCTAGGGTTGTAGGGATATGTATATGCAGTAACCCGAATGTTGTTCGGAGTCCCGGATGAGATCCCGGACGTCACGAGGAGTTCCGGAATGGTCCGGAGGTAAAGATTTATATATGGGAAGTCCTGTTTCGGGCATCGGGACAAGTTTCGGGGTTATCGGTATTGTACCGGGACCACCGGAGGGGTCCCGGGGGCCCACCGGGTGGGGCCACCCATCCCCGGGGGCCACATGGGCTGTAGGGGGTGCGCCTTGGCCTGCTTGGGCCAAGGGCACCAGCCCCACATAGGCCCATGCGCCTAGGGTTTAAGGGGGAAAGAGTCCTAGGAGGGTAAGGCACCTCCTAGGTGCCTTGGGGGGGAGGGAAACCCCCCTTGGCCGCCGCACCCCCTAGGAGATTGGATCTCCTAGGGCCGGCCACCCCCCCTTGGCACCCCTATATATAGTGGGGGAGAGGAGGGACTTCATACCTTGAGTCCTTGGCCTTTGGTTGCCTCCTTCTCCCTCCCCAACACCTCCTCCACCTCCTTATTGCTTAGCGAAGCTCTGCCGGAGTACTGCAGCTCCATCAACACCACGCCGTCGTGCTGCTGCTGGTGCCATCTCCCTCAACCTCTCCTCCCTCCCTTGCTGGATCAAGAAGGAGGAGACGTGGCTGTTTCCGTACGTGTGTTGAACGCGGAGGTGCCGTCCGTTCGGTGCTAGGATCTCCGGTGATTTGGATCACGTCGTGTTCGACTACATCATCCCCGTTCTTTGAACGCTTCTGCTCGCGATCTACAAGGTATGTAGATGCATCTATTCACTCGTTGCTAGATGAACTCCTAGATGATCTTGGTGAAACGAGTAGGAAAATTTTTATTTTCTGCAACGTTCCCAACAGAAGCGTCCCGGACCGACCTTACACGTACGCTTACGTGAGACAGGTTCCACCGACTGACATGCACTAGTTGCATAAGGTGGCTAGCGGGTGTCTGTCTCTCCCACTTTAGTCGAATCGGATTCGATGAAAACGGTCCTTATGAAGGGTAAATAGAAATTGGCATATCACGTTGTGGTTTTGGCATAGGTAAGAAACGTTCTTGTTAAGAAACCTATAGCAGCCACGTAAAAATTTGCAACAACAATTAGAGGACGTCTAACTTGTTTTTGCAGCATGTGCCGTGTGATGTGATATGGCCAAAAGGATGTGATGAATGATATATGTGATGTATGAGATTGATCATGTTCTTGTAATAGGAATCACGACTTGCATGTCGATGAGTATGACAACCGGTAGGAGCCATAGGAGTTGTCTTAATTTACTTATGACATGCGTGTCAACATATAATGTCATGTAATTACTTTACTTTATTGCTAAACCATTAGCCATAGTAGTAGAAGTAATAGATGACGAGACAACTTCATGAAGACACGATGATGGAGATCATGATGATGGAGATCATGGTGTCATGCCGGTGACGACGATGATCATGGCGCCCCGAAGATGGAGATCAAAGGAGCAAAATGATATTGGCCATATCATGTCACTATTTGATTGCATGTGATGTTTATCATGTTTTACACTTATTTGCTTAGAACGACGGTAGCTTAAATAAGATGATCCCTCGCAATAATTTCAAGAAAGTGTTCCCCCTAACTGTGCACCGTTGCGAAGGTTCGTTGTTTCGAAGCACCACGTGATGATCGGGTGTGATAGATTCTAACGTTCGAATACAACGGGTGTAAGCCAGATTTACACATGCAATACACTTAGGTTGACTTGACGAGCCTAGCATGTACAGACATGGCCTCGGAACACGGAAGACCGAAAGGTCGAGCATGAGTCATATAGAAGATACGATCAACATGAAGATGTTCACCGACGTTGACTAGTCCATCTCACGTGATGATCGGACACGGCCTAGTTGACTCGGATCATGTTTCACTTAGTTGACTAGAGGGATGTCTATCTGAGTGGGAGTTCATTGAATAATTCGATTAGATGAACTTAATTATCATGAACTTAGTCTAAAATATTTACAATATGTCTTGTAGATCAAATGGCACACGCTAATGTTGCCCTCAACTTCAACGCATTCCTAGAGAAAACCAAGCTGAAAGATGATGGCAGCAACTATACGGACTGGGTTCGGAACCTGAGGATCATCCTCATAGCTGCCAAGAAAGATTATGTCCTAGAAGCACTGCTAGGTGATGCACCCATCCCAGAGAACCAAGACGTTATGAACGCTTGGCAGCAGCGTGCTGATGATTACTCCTTTGTTCAGTGCGGCATGCTTTACAGCTTAGAACCGGGGCTCCAAAAGCGTTTTGAGCAACACGGAGCATATGAGATGTTCGAAGAGCTGAAAATGCTTTTCCAAGCTCATGCCCAGGTCGAGAGATATGAAGTCTCCGACAAGTTCTTCAGTTGTAAGATGGAGGAAAATAGTTCTGCCAGTGAGCACATACTCAAAATGTCTGGGTTGCACAACCGCTTGACTCAGTTGGGAGTTAATCTCCTGGATGACGCGGTCATTGACAGAATCCTTCAGTCGCTTCCACTGAGCTACAAGAGCTTTGTGATGAACTTCAATATCCAGGGGATGGAAAAGACCATTCCTGAGGTATATTCAATGCTGAAATCAGCGGAGGTGGAGATCAAAAAGGAACGTCAAGTGTTGATGGTGAATAAAACCACTAAGTTCAAGAAAGGCAAGGGTAAGAAGAACTTCAAGAAGGACGGCAAGGGAGTTGCCGCTCCCGGTAAGCCAGTTGCCTGGAAGAAGCCAAAGAATGGACCCAAGCCTGAGACTGAGTGCTTTTATTGCAAGGGAAGTGGTCACTGGAAGCGGAACTGCCCCAAGTACTTAGCGGACAAGAAGGCCGGCAACACCAAAGGTATATGTGATATACATGTTATTGATGTGTACCTTACCAGCACTCGTAGTAGCTCCTGGGTATTTGATACCGGTGCGGTTGCTCATATTTGTAACTCAAAGCAGGAGCTGCGGAATAAGCGGAGACTGGTGAAGGACAAGGTGACGATGCGCGTCGGGAATGGTTCCAAGGTCGATGTGATCGCCGTCGGCACGCTACCTCTACATTTACCTACGGGATTAGTTTTAAACCTCAATAATTGTTATTTAGTGCCAGCTTTGAGCATGAACATTGTATCAGGATCTCATTTAATTCGAGATGGCTACTCATTTAAATCCGAGAATAATGGTTGTTCTATTTATATGAGAGATACGTTTTATGGTCATGCCCCGCTGGTGAATGGTTTATTCTTAATGAATCTCGAGCGTAATGTTACACATATTCATAGTGTGAATACCAAAAGATGTAAGGTTGATAATGATAGTCCCACATACTTGTGGCACTGCCGCCTTGGTCACATAGGTGTCAAACGCATGAAGAAGCTCCATGCAGATGGACTTTTGGAGTCTCTTGATTACGAATCATTTGACACGTGCGAACCATGCCTCATGGGTAAAATGACCAAGACTCCGTTCTCCGGAACAATGGAGCGAACAACCAACTTATTGGAAATCATACATACTAATGTGTGCGGTCCAATGAGTGTTGAGGCTCGCGGTGGCTATCGTTATGTTCTCACTCTCACTGATGACTTGAGTAGATATGGGTATGTCTACTTAATGAAACACAAGTCTGAGACCTTTGAAAAGTTCAAGGAATTTCAGAGTGAGGTTGAGAATCAACGTGACAGGAAAATCAAGTTCTTATGATCAGATCATGGGGGAGAATATTTGAGTCACGAATTTGGCACGCACTTAAGGAAATGTGGAATAGTTTCACAACTCACGCCGCCTGGAACACCTCAGCGAAATGGTGTGTCCGAATGTTGTAATCGCACTCTATTGGATATGGTGCGATCTATGATGTCTCTTACCGATCTACCGCTCTCATTTTGGGGCTATGCTTTAGAGACTGTCGCATTCACTTTAAATAGGGCTCCGTCAAAATCCGTTGAGACGACACCGTATGAATTATGGTTTGGGAAGAAACCTAAGCTGTCGTTTCTAAAAGTTTGGGGATGCGATGCTTATGTCAAGAAACTTCAACCTGAAAAGCTCGAACCCAAGTCAGAAAAATGCGTCTTCATAGGATACCCTAAGGAAACCATTGGGTATACCTTCTACCTCAGATCTGAAGGCAAGATCTTTGTTGCTAAGAACGGATCCTTTCTGGAGAAAGAGTTTCTCTCGAAAGAAGTAAGTGGGAGGAAAGTAGAGCTTGATGAAGTACTGCCTCTTGAAACAGAAAGTGGCGCAGCTTAGGAAGATGTTCCTGTGGTGCCTGCACCGATTAGAGAGGAAGTTAATGATGATGATCAAGGTACTTCGGATAATTCTCCTACTGAACTTCATAGGTCCACAAGGACACGTTCCGCACCAAAGTGGTACGGCAACCCTGTCCTGGAAATCATGTTGTTAGACAACGGTGAACCTTCGAATTATGAAGAAGCGATGGCGGGCCCAGATTCCACAAATGGCTAGAAGCCATGAAATCCGAGATAGAATCCATGTATGAAAATGAAGTATGGACTTTGACTGACTTGCCCGATGATCGGCGAGCCATAGAAAATAAATGGATCTTTAAGAAGAAGACAGACGCACATGGTAATGTGACCATCTACAAGGCTCGACTTGTCGCTAAGGGTTATCGACAAGTTCAAGGGGTTGACTACGATGAGACTTTCTCACCCGTAGCGAAGCTGAAGTCCGTCCGAATCATGTTAGCAATTGCCGCATTTTATGATTATGAGATATGTCAAATGGACGTCAAAATGGCATCCCTTAACGGCTTTCTTAAGGAAGAATTGTATATGATACAGCCAGAAGGTTTTGTCGATCCTAAGAATGCTAACAAGGTGTGCAAGCTCCAACGCTCAATCTATGGGCTGGTGCAAGCATCTCGGAGTTGGAACATTCGATTTGATGAGATGATCAAAGCGTTTGGGTTTACACAGACTTATGGAGAAGCTTGTGTTTACAAAAAAGTGAGTGGGAGCTCCGTAGCATTTCTCATATTATATGTGGATGACATAGTGTTGATGGGAAATGAGATAGAATTCTTGGAAAGTATAAAGGCCTACTTGAACAAGTGTTTTTCAATGAAGGACCTTGGAGAAGCTGCTTATATTTTAGGCATCAAGATCTATAGAGATAGATCAAGACGCCTCATTGGTCTTTCACAAAGTACGTACCTTGACAAGATATTGAAGAAGTTCAATATGGATCAGTCCAAGAAGGGGTTCTTGCCTGTATTGCAAGGTGTGCAATTGAGCACGGCTCAATGCCCGACCACGGCAGAAGATAGAGAAAAGATGAGTCTCGTCCCCTATGCCTCGGCCATAGGGTCTATTATGTATGCCATGCTGTGTACCAGACCTGATGTAAACCTTGCCGTAAGTTTGGTAGGAAGGTACCAAAGTAATCCCGGCATGGAACACTGGACAGCAGTCAAGAACATCCTGAAGTACCTGAAGAGGACTAAGGATATGTTTCTCGTTTCTGGAGGTGACGAAGAGCTCATCGTAAAGGGTTACATCGATGCTAGCTTCGACACGGATCTGGATGACTCTAAGTCACAAACCGGATACGTGTATATTTTGAATGGTGGGCAGTAAGCTGGTGCAGTTGCAAGCAAAGCGTTGTGGCGGGATCTACATGTGAAACGGAGTACATGGCAGCCTCGGAGGCGGCACAAGAAGCAATCTGGGTGAAGGAGTTCATCACCGACCTAGGAGTCATACCCAATGCGTCGGGGCCGATGACTCTCTTCTGTGACAACACTGGAGCTATTGCCCTTGCCAAGGAGCCCAGGTTTCACAGGAAGACCAGGCATATCAAGCGTCGCTTCAACTCCATTCGTGAAAGTGTTCAAAATGGAGACATAGATATTTGTAAAGTACATACGGACCTGAATGTAGCAGATCCGTTGACTAAACCTCTCCCTAGAGCAAAACATGATCAACACCAGAACTCTATGGGTGTCCGATTCATCAGAATGTAACTAGATTATTGACTCTAGTGCAAGTGGGAGACTGTTGGAAATATGCCATAGAGGCAATAATAAAATGGTTATTATTATATTTCTTTGTTCATGATAATTGTCTATTGTTCATGCTATAATTGTGTTATCCGGAAATCGTAATACATGTGTGAATACATAGACCACAACATGTCCCTAGTGAGCCTCTAGTTGACTAGCTCGTTGATCAACAGATAGTCATGGTTTCCTGACTATGGACATTGGATGTCATTGATAACGGGATCACATCATTAGGAGAATGATGTGATGGACAAGACCCAATCCTAAGCATAGCACAAAGACCGTGTAGTTCGTTTGCTAGAGCTTTTCCAAATGTCAAGTATCATTTCCTTAGACCATGAGATTGTGCAACTCCCGGATACCGTAGGAGTGCTTTGGGTGTGCCAAACGTCACAACGTAACTAGGTGACTATAAAGGTGCACTACGGGTATCTCCGAAAGTGTCTGTTGGGTTGGCACGAATCGAGACTGGGATTTGTCACTCCGTATGACGGAGAGGTATCTCTGGGCCCACTCGGTAATGCATCATCATAATGAGCTCAATGTGACCAAGTGGTTGATCACGGGATCATGCATTACGGTACGAGTAAAGTGACTTGCCGGTAACGAGATTGAACAAAGTATTGGGATACCGACGATCGAGTCTCGGGCAAGTAACGTATCGATTGACAAAGGGAATTGTATACGGGATTGATTGAATCCTCGACATCGTGGTTCATCCGATGAGATCATCGAGGAGCATGTGGGAGCCAACATGGGTATCCAGATCCCGCTGTTGGTTATTGACCAGAAAGTCGTCTCGGTCATGTCTGCGTGTCTCCCGAACCCGTAGGGTCTACACACTTAAGGTTCGGTGACGCTAGGGTTGTAGAGATATTAGTATGCAGTAACCCGAAAGTTGTTTGGAGTCCTGTATGAGATCCCGAACGTCACGAGGAGTTCCGGAATGGTCCGGAGGTAAAGATTTATATATAGGAAGTCAAGTTTCGGCCATCGGGAAAGTTCCAGGGGTAATCGGTATTGTACCGGGACCACTGGAAGGGTCACGGGGGTCCACCGGGTGGGGCCACCTATCCCGGAGGGCCCCATGGGCTGAAGTGGGAGGGGAACCAGCCCCTGGTGGGCTGGTGCACCCCCCTTGGGCCTCCCCCTGCGCCTAGGGTTGGAAACCCTAGGGGTGGGGTGAAGGAAATATGCCCTAGAGGCAATAATAAAGTTATTATTTATTTCCTTATATCATGATAAATGTTTATTATTCATGCTAGAATTGTATTAACCGGAAACATAATACATGTGTGAATACATAGACAAACAAAGTGTCACTAGTATGCCTCTACTTGACTAGCTCGTTAATCAAAGATGGTTATGTTTCCTAACCATGAACAAGGAGTTGTTATTTGATTAATGGGATCACATCATTAGGTGAATGATCTGATTGACATGACCCATTCCATTAGCTTAGCACCCGATCGTTTAATATGTTGCTATTGCTTTCTTCATGACTTATACATGTTCCTATGACTATGAGATTATGCAACTCCCGTTTGCCGGAGGAACACTTTGTGTGCTACCAAACGTCACAACGTAAATGGGTGATTATAAAGGTGCTCTACAGGTGTCTCCAAAGGTAGATGTTGGGTTGGCGTATTTCGAGATTAGGATTTGTCACCCCGATTGTCGGAGAGGTATCTCTGGGCCCTCTCGGTAATGCACATCACATAAGCCTTGCAAGCATTGCAACTAATGAGTTAGTTGCGAGATGATGTATTACAGAACGAGTAAAGAGACTTGCCGGTAACGAGATTGAACTAGGTATTGGATACCGATGATTGAATCTCGGGCAAGTAACATACCGATGACAAAGGGAACAACGTATGTTGTTATGCGGTCTGACCGATAAAGATCTTCGTAGAATATGTAGGAGCCAATATGGGCATCCAGGTCCCGCTATTGGTTATTGACCGGAGACGTGTCTCGGTCATGTCTACATTGTTCTCGAACCGTAGGGTCCGCACGCTTAAAGCTACGATGACAGTTATTATGAGTTTATGCATTTTGATGTACCGAAGTTAGTTCGGAGTCCCGGATGTGATCACGGACATGACGAGGAGTCTCGAAATGGTCGAGACATAAAGATTGATATATTGGACGACTATATTCGGACACCGGAAGGGTTCCGGGGAAGTTTCGGATAAAACCGGAGCACCGGGGGGTTACCGGAACCCCCCGGGGGGTTAATGGGCCTCATGGGCCTAATGTGGAGAAGAGGAAGGGGCTGCCAGGGCAGGCCGCGTGCCCCCTCTCCCCCTAGTCCGAATTGGACAAGGAGGGAGGGGCGGCGCCCCCCCTTTCCTTATCTCCCTCCACCTCTCCTAGTTGGACAAGGAACGAGAGGGGAGTCCTACTCCCGGTAGGAGTAGGACTCCTCCTGCGCGCCTCCTCTAGGCCGGCCGCACCCCCCCCCCTTGGATCCTTTATATACGGAGGTAGGGGGGCACCCTAGAACACACAAGTTGATCCTCGTGATCGTTCCTTAGCCGTGTGTGGTGCCCCCCTCCACCATATTCCACCTTGGTCATATCGTTGCAGTGCTTAGGCGAAGCCCTGCGTCGGTAGAACATCATCATCGTCACCACGCCGTCGTGCTGACAAAACTCATCCCCGAAGCTTTGCTGGATCGGAGCCCGGGGAGCGTCATCGAGCTGTACGTGTGCTAAAAACTCGGAGGTGCCGAAGTAACGGTGCTTGGATCGGTCGGATCGTGAAGACGTACGACTACTTCCTCTACATTGTGTCAACGCTTCCGTTGTCGATCTACAAGGGTACGTAGATCACACTCTCCCCTCTCGTTGCTATGCATCACCATGATCTTGCGTGTGCGTAGGAATTTT
Source organism: Triticum aestivum (assembly GCF_018294505.1). NCBI lineage: Eukaryota > Viridiplantae > Streptophyta > Magnoliopsida > Poales > Poaceae > Triticum > Triticum aestivum. The sequence goes on from NC_057806.1 coordinate 574,720,199, forward strand.
TTTGAAATTACTACGAAACCCAACAGTGGCATCCGAGCCTAGGTTTTATGTGTTGATGTTATATGCACGAGTAGAACACAAGTGAGTTGTGGGCGATATAAGTCATACTGCTTACCAGCATGTCATACTTTGGTTCGGCGGTATTGTTGGACGAAGCGGCCCGGACCAACATTACGCGTACGCTTACGTGAGACCGGTTCTCCCGACGTGCTTTGCACAGAGGTGGCTTGCGGGTGACAGTTTCTCCAACTTTAGTTGAACCGAGTGTGGCTACGCCCGGTCCTTGCGAAGGTTAAAACAGCACCAACTTGACAAACTATCGTTGTGGTTTTGATGCGTAGGTAAGATTGGTTCTTGCTTAAGCCCGTAGCAGCCACGTAAAACTTGCAACAACAAAGTAGAGGACGTCTAACTTGTTTTTGCAGGGCATGTTGTGATGTGATATGGTCAAGACATGATGTTGAATTTTATTGTATGAGATGATCATGTTTTGTAACCGAGTTATCGGCAACTGGCAGGAGCCATATGGTTGTCGCTTTATTGTATGCAATGCAATCGCGTTGTAATGCTTTACTTTATCACTAAGCGGTAGCGATAGTCGTAGAAGCATAAGATTGGCGAGACAACAACAATGCTACGATGGAGATCAAGGTGTCGCGCCGGTGACGATGGTGATCACGACGGTGCTTCGAAGATGGAGATCACAAGCACAAGATGATGATGGCCATATCATATCACTTATATTGATTGCATGTGATGTTTATCTTTTATGCATCTTATCTTGCTTTGTTTGACGGTAGCATTATAAGATGATCTCTCACTAAATTATCAAGAAGTGTTCTCCCTGAGTATGCACCGTTGCGAAAGTTCTTCGTGCTGAGACACCACGTGATGATCGGGTGTGATAGGCTCTACGTTCAAATACAACGGGTGCAAAACAGTTGCACACGCGGAATACTCAGGTTATACTTGACGAGCCAAGCATATACAGATATGGCCTCGGAACACGGAGACCGAAAGGTCGAGCGTGAATCATATAGTAGATATGATCGACATAATGATGTTCACCAATGAAACTGCTCCATCTCATGTGATGATCGGACATGGTTTAGTTAAGTTGGATCACGTAATCACTTAGAGGATTAGAGGGATGTCTATCTAAGTGGGAGTTCTTTTAGTAAATTAATTGAACCTAAATTTATCATGAAACTTAGTACCTGATAGTATCTTGCTTGTTTATGTTTGATTGTAGATAGATGGCTCGTGCTATTGTTCCGTTGAATTTTAATGCGTTCCTTGAGAAAGCAAAGTTGAAAGATGATGGTAGCAATTACATGGACTGGGTCCGTAACTTGAGGATTATCCTCATTGCTGCACAGAAGAATTACGTCCTGGAAGCACCGCTGGGTGCCAGGCCTGCTGCTGGAGCAACACCAGATGTTATGAACGCCTGGCAGAGCAAAGCTGATGACTACTCGATAGTTCAGTGTGCCATGCTTTACGGCTTAGAATCGGGACTTCAACGACGTTTTGAACGTCATGGAGCATATGAGATGTTCCAGGAGTTGAAGTTAATATTTCAAGCAAATGCCCTGATTGAGAGATATGAAGTCTCCAATAAGTTCTATAGCTGCAAGATGGAGGAGAACAGTTCTGTCAGTGAGCATATACTCAAAATGTCTGGGTATAATAATCACTTGATTCAATTGGGAGTTAATCTTCCAGATGATTGCATCATTGACAGAATTCTCCAATCACTGCCACCAAGCTACAAGAGCTTCGTGATGAACTATAATATGCAAGGGATGAATAAGACTATTCCCGAGCTCTTCGCAATGCTAAAAGCTGCGGAGGTAGAAATCAAGAAGGAGCATCAAGTGTTGATGGTCAACAAGACCACTAGTTTCAAGAAAAAGGGCAAAGGGAAGAAGAAGGGAAACTTCAAAAAGAACGGCAAGCAAGTTGCTACTCAAGAGAAGAAACCCAAGTCTGGACCTAAGCCTGAAACTGAGCGCTTCTACTGCAAGCAGACTGGACACTGGAAGCGGAACTGCCCCAAGTATTTGGCGGATAAGAAGGATGGCAAGGTGAACAAAGGTATATGTGATATACATGTTATTGATGTGTACCTTACTAATGCTCGCAGTAGCACCTGGGTATTTGATACTGGTTCTGTTGCTAATATTTGCAACTCGAAACAGGGACTATGAATTAAGCGAAGATTGGCTAAGGACGAGGTGACGATGCGTGTGGGAAACGGTTCCAAAGTCGATGTGATTGCAGTCGGCACGCTACCTCTACATCTACCTCCGGGATTAGTATTAGACCTAAATAATTGTTATTTGGTGCCAGCGTTGAGCATGAACATTATATCTGGATCTTGTTTAATGCGAGACGGTTATTCATTTAAATCTGAGAATAATGGTTGTTCTATTTATATGAGTAATATCTTTTATGGTCATGCACCCTTGAAGAGTGGTATATTCTTATTGAATCTCGATAGTAGTGATATACATATTCATAACGTTGAAACCAAAAGATGCAAAGTTGATAATGATGGTGCAACTTATTTGTGGCACTGCCGTTTAGGTCATATCGGTGTAAAGCGCATGAAGAAACTCCATACTGATGGACTTTTGGAACCACTTGATTATGAATCACTTGGTACTTGCGAACCGTGCCTCATGGGCAAGATGACTAAAACACCGTTCTCCGATACTATGGAGAGAGCAACAGATTTGTTGGAAATCATACATACAGATGTATGTGGTCCGATGAATATTGAAGCTCGTGGCGGATATCGTTATTTTCTCACCTTCACAGATGACTTAAGCAGATATGGGTATATCTACTTAATGAAACATAAGTCTGAAACGTTTGAAAAGTTCAAAGAATTTCAGAGTGAAGTTGAAAATCATCGTAACAAGAAAATAAAGTTTCTACGATCTGATCGTGGAGGAGAATATTTGAGTTACGAGTTTGGTGTACATTTGAAAAATTGTGGAATAGTTTCACAACTCACGCCACCCGGAACACCACAGCGTAATGGTGTGTTCGAACGTCGTAATCGTACTTTACTAGATATGGTGCGATCTATGATGTCTCTTACTGATTTACCGCTATCATTTTGGGGACACGCTCTAGAGACAGCAGCATTCACGTTAAATAGGGCACCATCAAAATCCGTTGAGACGATGCCTTATGAACTATGGTTTGGCAAGAAACCAAAGTTGTCGTTTCTGAAAGTTTGGGGCTGCGATGCTTATGTGAAAAAGCTTCAACCTGATAAGCTCGAACTCAAATCAGAGAAATGTGTCTTCATAGGATATCCAAAGGAAACTATTGGATACACCTTCTATCACAGATCCGAAGGCAAGACTTTTGTTGCTAAATTCAGAAACTTTCTGGAGAAGGAGTTTCTCTTGAAAGAAGTGAGTGGGAGGAAAGTAGAACTTAACGAGGTAACTGTACCTGCTCCCTTATTGGAAAGTAGTGCATCACAGAAAACTATTTCAGTGACACCTACACCAGTTAGTGAGGAAGCTAATGATGATGATCATGAAACTTCAGATCAAGATACTACTGAACCTCGTAGATCAACCAGAGTGAGATCAGCGCCAGAGTGGTACGGTAATCCTGTTCTGGAAGTCATGCTACTAGATCATGATGAACCTACGAACTATGAAGAAGCGATGGTGAGCCCAGATTCCGCAAAATGGCTTGAAGCCATGAAATCTGAGATGGGATCCATGTATGAGAACAAAGTATGGACTTTGGTTGACTTGCCCGATGATCGGCAAGCCATTAAGAATAAATGGATCTTCAAGAAGAAGACTGACGCTGACGGTAATATTACTGTCTACAAAGCTCGACTTGTTGCAAAAGGTTTTCGACAAGTTCAAGGGGTTGACTACGATGAGACCTTCTCACCCGTAGCGATGCTTAAGTCTGTCCGAATCATGTTAGCAATTTCCGCATTTTATGATTATGAAATTTGGCAGATGGATGTCAAAACTGCATTCTTGAATGGATTTCTGGAAGAAGAGTTGTATATGATGCAACCGGAAGGTTTTGTCGATCCAAAGGGAGCTAACAAAGTGTGCAAGCTCCAGCGATCCATTTATGGACTGGTGCAAGCCTCTCAGAGTTGGAATAAACGCTTTGATAGTGTGATCAAATCATTTGGTTTTATACAGACTTTTGGAGAAGCCTGTATTTACAAGAAAGTGAGTGGGAGCTCTGTAGCATTTCTGATATTATATGTAGATGACATATTACTGATTGGAAATGATATAGAATTTCTGGATAGCATAAAGGGATACTTGAATAAGAGTTTTTCAATGAAAGGCCTCGGTGAAGCTGCTTACATATTAGGAATAAAGATCTATAGAGATAGATCAAGACACTTAATTGGACTTTCACAAAGCACATACCTTGACAAGATTTTGAAAACGTTCAAAATGGATCAAGCAAAGAAAGGGTTCTTGCCTGTGTTACAAGGTGTGAAGTTTGAGTCAGACTCAATGCCCGACCACTACAGAAGATAGAGAGAAAATGAAAGATGTTCCCTATGCTTCAGCCATAGGCTCTATCATGTATGCAATGTTGTGTACCAGACCTGATGTGCCTTGCTATAAGTTTAGCTAGGAGGTACCAAAGTAATCCAGGAGTGGATCACTGGACAGCGGTCAAGAACATCCTGAAGTACCTGAAAAGGACTAAGGATATGTTTCTCATATATGGAGGTGACAAAGAGCTCATTGTAAACGGTTACGTTGATGCAAGCTTTGACACTGATCCGGACAATTCTAAATCGCAAACCGGATACGTGTTTACATTAAACGGTGGAGCTGTCAGTTGGTGCAGTTCTAAACAAAGCGTTGTAGCGGGATCTACATGTGAAGCGGAGTACATAGCTGCTTCGGAAGCAGCAAATGAAGGAGTCTGGATGAAGGAGTTCATATCTGATCTAGGTGTCATACCTAGTGCATCGGGTCCAATGAAAATCTTTTGTGACAATACTGGTGCAATTGCCTTGGCAAAGGAATCCAGATTTCACAAGAGAACCAAGCACATCAAGAGACGCTTCAATTCCATCCGGGATCTAGTCCAGGTGGGAGACATAGAGATTTGCAAGATACATACGGATCTGAATGTAGCAGACCCATTGACTAAGCCTCTTCCACGAGCAAAACATGATCAACACCAAGGCTCCATGGGTGTTAGAATCATTACTGTGTAATCTAGATTATTGACTCTAGTGCAAGTGGGAGACTGAAGGAAATATGCCCTAGAGGCAATAATAAAGTTATTATTTATTTCCTTATATCATGATAAATGTTTATTATTCATGCTAGAATTGTATTAACCGGAAACATAATACATGTGTGAATACATAGACAAACAGAGTGTCACTAGTATGCCTCTACTTGACTAGCTCATTAATCAAAGATGGTTATGTTTCCTAACCATGAACAAGGAGTTATTATTTGATTAACGGGATCACATCATTAGGTGAATGATCTGATTGACATGACCCATTCCATTAGCTTAGCACCCGATCGTTTAGTATGTTGCTATTGCTTTCTTCATGACTTATACATGTTCCTATGACTATGAGATTATGCAACTCCCGTTTGCCGGAGGAACACTTTGTGTGCTACCAAACGTCACAACGTAAATGGGTGATTATAAAGGTGCTCTACAGGTGTCTCCAAAGGTAGATGTTGGGTTGGCGTATTTCGAGATTAGGATTTGTCACTCCGATTGTCGGAGAGGTATCTCTGGGCCCTCTCGGTAATGCACATCACATAAGCCTTGCAAGCATTGCAACTAATGAGTTAGTTGCGAGATGATGTATTACAGAACGAGTAAAGAGACTTGCCGGTAACGAGATTGAACTAGGTATTGGATACCGATGATCGAATCTCGGGCAAGTAACATACCGATGACAAAGGGAACAACGTATGTTGTTATGCGGTCTGACTGATAAAGATCTTCGTAGAATATGTAGGAGCCAATATGGGCATCCAGGTCCCGCTATTGGTTATTGACCGGAGACGTGTCTCGGTCATGTCTACATTGTTCTCGAACCGTAGGGTCCGCACGCTTAAAGCTACGATGATAGTTATTATGAGATTATGCATTTTGATGTACGGAAGTTAGTTCGGAGTCCCGGATGTGATCACGGACATGACGAGGAGTCTCGAAATGGTCGAGACATAAAGATTGATATATTGGACGACTATATTCGGACACCGAAAGGGTTCCGGGGAAGTTTCGGATAAAACCGGAGCACCGGGGGGTTATCGGAACCCCCCGGGGGGTTAATGGGCCTCATGGGCCTAATGTGGAGAAGAGGAAGGGGCTGCCAGGGCAGGCCGCGCGCCCCCTCTCCCCCTAGTCCGAATTGGACAAGGAGGGAGGGGCGGCGCCCCCCCTTTCCTCTCTCCCTCCACCTCTCCTAGTTGGACAAGGAACGGGAGGGGAGTCCTACTCCCGGTAGGAGTAGGACTCCTCCTGCGCGCCTCCTCTAGGCCGGCCGGACCCCCCCCTTGGATCCTTTATATACGGAGGCAGGGGGCACCCTAGAACACACAAGTTGATCCTCGTGATCGTTCCTTAGCCGTGTGCGGTGCCCCCCTCCACCATATTCCACCTCGGTCATATCGTTGCAGTGCTTAGGCGAAGCCCTGCGTCGGTAGAACATCATCATCGTCACCACGCCGTTGTGCTGACAAAACTCATCCCCGAAGCTTTGCTGGATCGGAGCCCGGGGAGCGTCATCGAGCTGTACGTGTGCTAAGAACTCGGAGGTGCCGGAGTAATGGTGCTTGGATCGGTCGGATCGTGAAGACGTACGACTACTTCCTCTACATTGTGTCAACGCTTCCGTTGTCGATCTACAAGGGTACGTAGATCACACTCTCCCCTCTCGTTGCTATGCATCACCATGATCTTGCGTGTGCGTGGGAATTTTTTTGAAATTACTATGAAACCCAACATGGGGGGCGCCCCACTTGGCTTGGGGGGCAAGCCACCCCCCTTGGCCGCCGCCCCCCTTGGAGATTGGATCTCCTAGGGCCGGTGCCCCCCCAGGGGGCCTATATATAGTGGAGGGAGGGAGGGCAGCCGCACCCTAGCCCCTGGCGCCTCCCTCTCCCTCTCGCTGAGCTTGGCGAAGCCCTGCCGAGATCCCCGCTGCATCCACCACCACACCGTCGTGCTGTTGGATCTCCATCAACCTTTCCTTCCCCCTTGCTGGATCAAGAAGGAGGAGACATCTTCCCCAACCGTACGTGTGTTGAACGCGGAGGTGCCGTCCGTTCGACACTCGGTCATCGGTGATTTGGATCACGACGAGTACGACTCCATCAACCCCGTTCTCTTGAACGCTTCCGCTCGCGATCTACAAGGGTATGTAGATGCACTCCTGTCCCTCTCGTTGCTAGAATACTCCATAGATTGATCTTGGTGATGCGTAGAAAATTTTAATTTCTGCTACAATCCCCAACAGTTTTTAACGATAAAAGTACTTCTCTTATGCAGGTTATCTACAGATGTACCATGACTTCTCAGTTATGGTCCTCTCTACAACGTGTGGAGAATCGAGACCTGTTTATGGAGGTGTGTACACGATTGGAGGCTACGGCGAGGGATACTTTTACCCAACATGGGTGGCAGCATGATCTTATGATTGGCCCCCCTCCGCTTTAGGCGTTATACGGATACTGCATGTTTTCCTTGTATTTCGCCTTTTTATTATTTTTCATTTGAATGTGAGGATATTTTTGGCTGTGTGCATCTTAGCTATGCAGAGGCCGGGTGTAATGCTTAAATTTTTTAAGTAATAAAGCGCCCCTTTTCGAAAAAATTAACTTAATACGCTGGGCATATCGCCAGCTACAACTTCTGTTACAAACTCCGAGAATTGGCCCAGCCAGGTTTCTAGGCAGCCATTCCCCATACACGCACCATGCGCAGCTCCCGTCAACTTAGTAGGCCCACAAGTCAGCCTCACACTATGGTGGGTCCCAGCTAGCAAGGGAGTATTCATTTTTTGTAATAAGGAGGCACTTTCTTGCGTGCGAAGATATAGCTGGTGGGTCCGAGCTGTCAGCGGGGGGAATGTTTTTTTCACGAAATACAGAGGCCCTTCCAGTGGGTCCCAGTTGTCAGGTGGAGGAATCATTATTTTGCGTGTAATAAGGAGGCATTTCTGAACTCTTTTAATCACGAAATTTCGAGTCACGTTAAAAATAATTTTTAAAAAATTATATCAAAATAAAATTCAAAAAAATTCTCTACAAAAAGCAGACAAGAAGCAGAAGCTAGTTACTTGAGGTTCACGCTAGCGCAAGAGAGGACTCATAACCGCCGCCTCATGTACTGCATAGTTCCGCTATCACTCATAGTGATAGCTCTTCTCCCGTATACCATTGTTTAGATGGATGACGATGTAGTTGCAAGTATTCGAGACTTGTATTGCTATTTTCGAGATGATGACGAGAGACCATTTTGTGTTGGATGATGATTATGATGATGACATGATTTGATGAGACTATTTGTATGTATAGGCTATGATTACATTTGTATGTGTATAATATGCTAGAGATTATTGTATAAAGCCCTAAACAAAATTCAGCAGCACAAAATATGGAGCAGGAATTTTTTTTCAGAAACTAATAACAGTAGCGCGGGGTATGGCTTTAGCAACAACGAGGTCTTATCAATAGCACTCTTTGTACTAGGGCGCTACAGCTATTAGCAACAACGCGTGTTGGAGATGAACGCTACTGCTATCCCTAGATAGCAGTAGCGCGGGTCAAACCGCGCTACTGATAAGCGTTAGCTGTAGCGCCGTATCAGTAGCGTGGCCACCCGCGCTACTGCTAAGCATTTGACCCGCGCTACTGCTAAGCTTTTCCCTAGTAGTGCATGGCCTCCATGGCGGCGGAGGGGTGGGAGCCCCTCCGAGATTGGATCTCCATCTCTGTTCTCTTCTGTTTTGCGTTCCCCAGATCTGGCCCTTCACCATTTCTTAAATTCCCGAAGATCCGTAACTCCGATTGTGCTGAAATTTTTACATGATTTTTTCCCATAAATTATCTTTCTTGCACCAGAAGAATGGCCCCAACCGACATTCGAGGAGGGCACAAGATACCTGGATGCGCCTGGAGGTGCCCGGCGCGCCCTGGTGGGTTGTGGTCACTGTGGGCCCCCGTTTGCATTGATTCCATCTCCCAAAAATCATAAATATTCCAAAATAATTCTCCGTAAATTTTTATCGTGTTTCGACTTCGTTTGATATGGATTTTCTGCGAAACAAAAAACATACAACAAACAAGAACTGGCACTGGGCACTGGATCAATAGGTTAGTCCAATAAATCATATAAAAAGTTGCCAAAATATGTGAAAGTTGTATAATATTGGCATCAAAAAATCGAAAATAATAGATACGATGGAGATGTATCACTCGTCGCGCCCTCGTCCCCAACCTCCGTGGCTTCGGCGACTCCGACTTCCATCCGATCCCGCCGCCTACGTTGTCGTGCTCCTCGATCACCTCCGCCTGCCCTTGACCGGTGACGAAGATGTTCGCGGCGCGCAGTGATGGGTTCTGGATCAAGCGATACCAGTGGTGGCATGCCATCCCCTGTGTCTTCTGATTTAATTTGAGCATACCTTCTTATTTTTGATAGGAGCATGCGCTCTTCTTGTTTTTCGGTTAAAGTGAATTGATTCTTATGAATGAGAGTTCACACAACAAATCGAATCGAACTGTGCCGAGCAAAGAGTTTCGAGCAAATGGTTATTCGAGCGACTAGTTGAATGAGCCTTTCAACCTCGACGACATGGTGAACAATGTAGCACTGCAGCATGCCAGCACGGTTCTCACGTCAATGCGGCACATGACTCCAACAGATGCATGCTAGGACGTTGACAGTGGCCGCATCAAACTCGACATGGATGGCGGCAAACTACACCACCACATCCCACATAGCACCATCCCTCAACGACAGGGATGGTGGCAAACTACACATTAGCTACTTGTGTGACGTTGTCCACCACTGTCATGCGGATTTTCGTCACATGTCTCAATTTTCTTGTAGTGATGATTCATGGGAATTGACATTTAATCCATAGTGAAGTACACACACTGTATTTGACACAATTGATCTCATGGTACTAAAATTTTATGCCTAGTATATGCCAAGGTATCCCACAAGGGCATGAGTAGCATTGTAAGTTGTGATCCACCACTTCCGTTGAGCAATCCCGGTGTGTTAAGAACAGTGATATAACTTTATATTTGATGATTTATTGCTATGCTTTCCTTTGTCGTGGAATTGTCATAAACACAAAAGGTAGGAGTCAAAGCTTGTGAAGAAATGGAGCACTTCCAATTTGTTGGCCGATGATGATGATGAGATTGACAACCACACAATGGGCTCACTGAGTGCATCCCCTAAAGGTAGGAACCGTTTTCGAAGGAAGATTGAAGACCAAGAGGATGGGAATGATGATGGTGTGAGGCAATGTAGCATCCACCCATTATTAGTTTGTGCTGCTTTCACGTGTTGGGATTGAAAATTGATAATTTTGTGTTGCAGGAAACAATAGCACACATTTCCGTGAGGAGTTCGAAGGAGAACAGAATAAATAGATGATGAAGACGGTGTCGACACTCTTGATGTATGCCCATTCTTTCTAGGATCTGATTTTTTTGTACATAAAAAACACATAGTTATGGAATGGTCAAAAAATACAACATTGCTTATCGAAAATAAAGTTTTGATGTGTCTTATTTTAAGTCAACATGAAGTGTAGTTTTGTTAATTTTGATTATGATGCTTGGATTGAGGAGATGGACAAACGGTGATAATCAGTGCAGGAAGAAGACTGATGTAATGGAAATGTTGACAATATCATCTTATGTACATGTGGATATGACCAATGTTAAACCACTAGGATTAGTCCCTCCTCCCCCGTTGCAACACACAGACAATTACCTAGTTAAGTTAATAAAAATAGAGTAATGCCTTAAGCAAGATGACATAATGTAGACAGAGTAAACCCCGAATAATCGCGAGTGGACATGCGGCCATGCGCGGTCGATATCCACACCACACTCTGCCGCGTGATTCGTGCAACTTGAATACCCGTCGGCCGTATAACGATTTCCGCCTCCCTGTATAGCATCTGGTATAACTGCGATTTGCATCCGACAGATGCAGTAGATGGCCCGCAAGTCAGGCATGCATTGAATGGAGGCGTGCCCACTAGACTGACAAGAGCAACTCATTTATGTTTAGCAAGTCACCAACAGCAACCTGCACCACCGGTTTAAAGGGAACATGCAGACCATCTCTTATCCATCGCGCAGCTTCACTCATCCTGCTGCTCTAGTTCATATGCATGGCTAGCTAGAACTCATCCATGGTGATATGGAGCCCCTTTTGGAAAAAAATATCCCCGGCCCAGCTCATAGCTCCTCCCCTCTCATTCCTTCTCTTCCCCTTAGCCATTTTTCTTTTGTTCTTGTGACTGAACAACTTTGTGGCGATGTGCATAGTATAGGACATGGAAGATAGACTAGTTTGTTCTACATGAGGATCCAGCTCTTCTTGTTCAGCTAATCATCCAATTAGCATTTCCATTAAGGTCTGCCCTACTTGTGCTAAGTAATAATCACCACTTAGCTGCTGATTATGTCATCAGTTAGATATAACTCGCTATGAACAGAACACAACATTTTCTTCTAATCCTGGATTATGTTGTCCAATGTGCTCACTAACATCTGGAGTGCTAAATACAAAAAAAACAAATAACTCACATTGATTAAAATAGAATATTTGACTTAGGACCAGCTACTCTACAACATGAATCAATTAGCATGATGCGAGGAGGCAACAGTAGATTCAAGCTTCATTCATTCATATCTAATAGGGCGGTTGAAACGAGGTGGGAGTAGGAGTAGCTACCCATAACAAAACATGGAGCTTGATTCATTCATACTAGGCGGTTGAAACCTGTTGGCGAATAACTCCACCTATTAAATGGTGAAGTGCATGTTGTTGCTGAATTGATATTTTTGCCGGTGCGTGCCAGTGCATTGAAAATGCATGCAATTTCCTTGATACAGACCGTGGGTCAATATTATTAAGTAATAAACATTTCAAATGGAATAGTTAGTTTAGCATAAAAACCTGTATGAATTGGATTGCTTAAGCATTTTTCTTCAACATTGATGCACATGACAGTAATATATAATACTTAGATATAAATGATTCTTGTAGGAGATGATTAACTAGAGTGCAACATGGAGCAGCTCATGAACTTAGAGCTCCGACCATGAGATGAACTAGCAGAGTCCCTCCGAAAGAGAATGAATGGAAGTGGTAGACGACATCAAGAGGAGCTTCTTCTTCAGTGGTAACATATCTCACTGGATCCATCTTGTGAGCACCAAGAACAACACCCAACTCCTCTCCTCACTATTGCAGTGCTCCTGCTCGTTGTTCCACTTGCGTGAGAGAGAGGTGGAGACGAGAGACACATATCCTATCACATCTCACCTGACGTTGGGCAGCATTTATTGCCCATTATGTGTGCTGGCCCACTCTATGTATTTACATTCTGTATTTGCAACTTTATGATTGTGTATCCCCTCGTATTCAATTAATCACTATATTAAGTATGCATCTCAAAGCTTCAGTGGACTGCCTGGATATCATCCTCGTGTGCCACCATGTCCCAAAAATCCGCGTCGGAGTAAACCCAAACAATATAAATAAATCTCATCTTTTTATCCTTAATGACGACAATACAAATACATGTCATGTCCCTTTCTGTCACTCGGATTGAGCATCGCAAGATTGAACTCATCACAAAACACCTCTCTCATTGCAAGAAAAATCAATCTAGTTGGCCAAACTAAGCGGATAGATCAGAGAGAAATACAATGGCATGATAATCATGCATAAAAGAATTTAGAGAAGACTCAATTAATATTCATAAATAGTCTGATCATAAACCCACAATTCATCAGATCCCAACAAACACACCGCAAAGAAGATTACATCAAATAGAACTCCAAGAACATCGATGAGAACATTGTATTGAAGATCAAAGAAAGAGAAGAAGCCATCTAGCTACTAGCTATGGACCCATAGGTCTGTAGTAAACTACTCACACATCATCGGAAGGGCAACAAGGATGATGTAGAAGCCCTCTGTGATCAATTCCCCCTCCGGCAGAGTGCCGGAAAAGGCGTCCAGTTGGGATCGCGGAAGAAGACAAACTTGCGGCGGCGGAAAAGTTGTTCGGGCGGCTCTCTGATGTTTTGGAAATATTTGGAAATTTCTAGAGGTGAAATTAGGTCGGGAGGTGCCACGAGGGGCCCACAAGACTGGGGGCGCGTCCCTGAGCTTGTCGCTTCCTCGTGACTCCTCATGTCTTCTCCCAAACCTTTGCGGGTCTCTTCTGGTCTAGAAAAAATTAATCCAAAGTTTTTTCTTCGTTTGGACTCTTTTGATATTGATTTTCTGAAAATCCAAAAACAATCACAAAACAACAACTGGCGCTGGGCTCTAGGTTAACTAGATAAATGCCCCGCTCATTGCTGCGGGATGTTATTGTGTAAAACTTTAAAAATTCATGATGTGTATTCTAAAGGGTAAATAAAGAGATAAAAAGAAAATTAATTTTATCACTGGGGTGGGATGTTTTTTAGCTCACGTAAATGACTGTTACAAAATATATAAGAAGTTACTGTCATACTTAATGAAATTACAGGAAGCTTTACAAAGCAGTGAAACAACTATAGTAAGATATTCAATCTGCATAGCTTCATTACAATATTCCAACAATAATTAGATGTATGGTTATGGACAATAATTAACATTGAGGAGCATAACATCTTTGGCACGCAAACACACGTACAACATGACATGAGGTAATGAGGACAATTTGGCATACTTTGATTATACATTTATATAACTAACGAAATCAATTTAAGTAAATTTATTATATTGTACGAAGATAGATGCATACCCAGAGGCAAATTAGCTTCTCCTGCAGTGACGTGAAGTTGATTCTAGTACAAACACGTGCAAAAGGAAAAAATATGGAGAAATTTAAGTAAACTGAATGGATATCCATATTCATTATTTACAAACCAATTTACTATGCATAATTTGTTGCACAGAGGGATATCTGGATTTTGGCATATAGGTATATCTAGAACAGATGACCAGAACCATGAAAAAAATATTTTCCTGCGAAACAACTTGTACATAGCAAAAAATACGGCATGGTTGGCAACTCGGTATGCATGCTTAAATCTTTGTTCCGGCAGTTTGAGCATCACATGTATATGCTACTGTTTTTTTTAGAGAAAAATATATGCTACTGTTTAGGAGATATAGGGTAGCTAGTATACAAAATAGAGATGACCATGGTAGATGAATGTAAGAAGAATAACCATATAGATTAAGAGGAATAAGACTGTGGGTCTAAGACACTTGGTAGTGTGCCAACAAATTTAGTGCTGGTAAATAATAATGTCAGGTGACAACATAGTATATAGAGAAAAGTATACTTTTTGTCCCTCAATTTTTGGTGGAGTCTAGATTTAGTCCCTCAACTTCAAAACCGGACAACTTGCACCCCCAACTACCGAAACCGGACAAGGTTCATCCCTGCTCGCAGTTTTGACCGGTTTTGGTGCTGACTCATCCCGGTTTTGACCAGTGCTGACTCGAATTCACGTATTTTTCTCATATTCGTGAACTTTTTGAAATTCACGTACTCTTTTCAAATCCGCATAGTTTTTGCAAGGTCGCATAATTTTTTCAAAAATAAACATGTTTTTTCAAGTCCGTGAACTATTTTGAAATATGCGTACTTTTAAAAAATTCGTTTAAAGAAACAAATTGCATACATTTTTTAAATCCGCGTATTTTTCCATGTTCGTGTAGTTTAATCAAATCTAAGTATTTTTTTAAATCCATGAACTATTTTTGAAATTCACATACTTGTTTCAAATCTGCATACTTTTTAAAGTTCATGTATTTCTTTCAAATCCGTGTTCCTTTTTCAATTCATGAAGTTTGTCTGAAACTCACGTACTTGTCTCAAGTTGACATAATTATTTCAAATCCACATATTTTTTCTAATTAGCGTGCAAAAATTCAAAATCCGTGTATTTTTTTGAAATTTTGCATAAATCTTTCAAATTCATGAACTCTTTCCAAAAATATGTACGTGAATATGTAAAAGTACGTCGATTTGAAAAAATTACATGAATTTGAAAAAACTACATGAACTTTTAAAAAGTATGTGGATTTGAAAAAATAGCAGGATCCGAAAACTTTACGCTGACTTGGGAAAAGTACATGAATTTCAGTCGGCATGGTCAAACCGGGGTGGGACAGCACCAAAACCGGTCAAAACCGTGAACATGGATGAATCTTGTCCGGTTTCAGTAGTTAAGGGTGCAAGTTGTCCGGTTTTGAAGTTGAGGGACCAAATCTAAACTCCACCAAGAATTGAGGGACGAAAAATATACTTTTCTCTATTATATACACTTATTGCTTCAGCAAGAACAGACGCCTGTTTTGATTTTCAACAAACAACTTATTGCTAGACATTACAAAAGAATATGTAGAGAGGACATGTCACATGTAGCAATAATTGAAGCATAGATCAAAGCTTCTCTCAATAGTTATCGTTTGATCCTAATCTATGATGGATATTGTTTCGAAATCAAGTAGAAATTCCATCGATGATCAAAATGACCTGCAGACACAATAAATAAAATGGATCAAGAAATCGGGAATTAATAGAAACCATGAATTTGGGATCTGTATTTACCTCCCAAGAAGAGTATGAATATATCATATATCATACCTATCAAGAAGAGACATCGGTAACTATTCATATGGTGCTAGGTAGATAACTGATATCCATAAGAAAAACTTATTGAACTCCTTCTGTTCCGAAATTACGAAACATGAGAATACTACATGAAAGAAACTTGTTATCACTAATTGCAGCAAAGATTAAGAGACATACATAGTAGATGGTGTATCATAAAGATTACCTAGATTTATTTTTAACCGCTGTCTGCTTCCAATTCATCAAAGGCTTTTGTTTAAAACAACTGCACAGGCAAACATGATAACGATTAGGGATTTAAATTGTCAAGCTATTGTAGCCCGAGATGTTATCACATGTAGCTGCTATAGATTGAAAACGTTTTACAATGTAGAAATACCGTCGAGTTTTGCGGACGAATTTGATGACACCTGAATTATTTTCTAACTCATGATGTGTCATGATGTTCACCTGAGCCTATTTTGTCCATTTGGCGCTCAACCTGCTGTATGTTACTCAAGGGGGCGTTGTTTATCGTTCAGCTTCAGGCACTGGAGCTGGTGTTTGTTATAACCAAGGGGTCCAGATTTTGAACTTGCGAGTTTCTGTTCTCTGAAATCAGAGGCTCGGGAATGAGAATTATGATAAAAAAATATCCCGACCTTTGCAAGCAAGTAGTTGAATAAAATAGGAGAGGAGAAAAATACAACAGAGTTACAAAGACGATGAGCTTCATGCCTACCGATTGGAATCTCTTGCCCGAAAACTGCAGCCACATAATGAACTATTGATGCAAAATCAAAGACGATGAAAAAACAGGATGCGTACGATGGCAAATATATGTTTAAATTGACCAAAATAATATGTGAATCCTGGAATGCAAATAAGATCGAAAATATGTAGGACTGAGATGGAAGATAAATCACGTTGTCGGCACCTGAGTTGTCACAAATGTCGCAATGTATAGCCAGCGTTCTAGCCGGTGCTTGTCGATGCTAGCAGCATGGTGGTAGAACTCACCCTACGTCTCACGTCCGTCACCATTGTGGTCCTCCGGTGGGTGCTATTTTCCAGGAAGATGGTGATTCTGTTGATTGTATCTTCCAAGAAAGATGACATGGAGGTATTGCGGAGCATGGTGAACCACAGGATCCTCTTGGTGGTGATCTACATGCCTGCTGAACAGGAAGATGGTGATTCTGTTGATTGTGTCTTCCAAGAAAGATGACATGGAGGTATTGCGGAGCATGGTGAACCACAAGATCCTCTTGTTGGTGATCTACATGCCTGCTGAACAGATCTCACGAGCGGCGATGAGAGCTGCCAGATGGTCCTCCAAGGCACAGAGTCATGGCATAGGAGAATAAGTAGGTAGCCGATTGTTTACCTCGGCAGCCCGATGGTCGGCTGCCTCACCTTCTCCTTAATTATGTGGTGCATGCACCTAGTGCTGAGAGGAGAGGAAGGGACAAAGCTGCATGTTGGAGGGTGGCCCTCTGCCCACTTGCCTTGGTAGCTGACTGGCCGTCTGCTTCGCCGGTTTGTGTACATGCATCCAGTGATGTGAGAGAGGAAAGGTCAAATACAACCGTCTGAAGCTACAACAACAGTAACTACAACAACGAATGACGTGGCTTCACACCATATGCCAGAAAAATTCAGTAGTGGAACGCATGTTGCTGATGTGGCATGAATGCTGATGTGGATAGTTTGCATGTTAAGAGAAATATGTTAGTGGGGATGAACTATTTAGGTGTTAAGAGAAATAGGTCAGTGGGGGTGAACTATTAGGTATTAAAGATAGGTTAGTCCCAAAAAATAATATAAAATTACATATAAAATATCCAAGATTGATACTAGAATAGCATGAAACAATAAAAAACTATATATACGTTGAAGACGTATCATGGAACTATGTCATAATTGATGAGCCGCCACCTTGTGGTGTGAGTGAAACTACATTTAAGCCAATTTGGGGATAGTATATACATGCGTGAACGTTGGCTGTCGAGACAAGTGTCTACGAGGGAGGTTATGAAGAAAACCAAAACTTTTGGATGACATTGACACAATGTGTATTTATATTGTCAAACAAATCCATATCTAAATTTGAGTTATGTAATAGAAAAATACAAAAATGCTCTAAGAGGGAAAGAGAGAAAATGTGAAGATACTATTTTCCATTGAATTTGTGCTTTTGGTTCTCTTAATATGTGTCGTGGTTTCAATGGATTTTTTGTGGTATGCAAGATTGTATTATCATCTACGACATCTACGACATCTATTCTGAATTATAAGATGTTTTGAATATTTCAATATGAACTTCATACAAACTAAAATGGGTGAACAAATACACTAAAACGCTCTATATACATCCAATTCGGAAAAAAAGTTAGAACATCTTATAGTTTGGAACGAAGGGAGTAGTATCTTGTATATGGACTTTTTGAACCTGAGCTCACGTCCTTTCTGATGAACACTAAATCCAGAATAGTAAAAACACAAAATATTCTTTTTTTTATAACATTGATGAATGTTTTAACTGCCTGTAAACTTTTGTGGCAAAATAACATTCGTGGATGTCTGGGCAAAAGAAAAATGATGCTTTGACAAGAGTATTGTTGGAAGCATCGATTTTTTTCACTAGACCTCCACGAATGTCATTTCGTCACAAAAAAATATAGGAAGTTAAACCATTCATCTTTTTACTATTTTTTGAATTTCACTGTTCATCAGAGAGCATGTGATCTCAGGATCAAAAGAGCACTTTCACGGTATCTTAATCTTCACAAATATTCATATTTTCTTTTTCAACTTTCTGATAGTGCTACCATAGCACCATAACATCACAAAGACTTGTAGCACTGTAACTTCTCTAGGTGTCCACATCAAATAGGATATAATGCATCCAAGTTAAGTAGCAAGTGTATTCGCAAAAAAAAAGAAAGTTAAGTAGCAAGTGTAAATTAGTACGACATCATTTACAGGGAAAGCTCATATACGATTATAGTTGTAGCATGAGAGTTTTCATTTTGGGAACATGAAATTATCCTTTTCCTTTTAGCAAACAGACTGACTTCATTGACTAACATAGTAACAATTGACTGAAACTAAGAACTAAGTATATATTGTCAGCATATGCTTTTTACTCACTCTGTAAACTAGTAGTATAATGTAGAACTGCAAAAACGCCTTATATAAGTTTAGAGAAGAGGTAGTGCCATTTTATATCATTTTATTAGTTTCTTTTATATATAATATTATTTTTATTGTCGCCGGCCCTTTAACATTTTTTAGGGTATATCCGGCCCTTTTACATGGTACTGGTCTGTTACTAATACGCATCAGGCCCACTTTCCATCGTCACTAAACGAGGCCTAAGTAGGCCCGGCGCACAAACCACTGAAAACCGACCTCCCCTGCGCCCCCAATATAGACCGAACCAGATCGGCGGAGCGCCCCCAATTCCTCACTTCCTGCTTCCGCCCCTCCCCCCATCTCCCCTCCTCCACTCGCGAGCGGCGGTGAGCCGACACACCCACCCCATCCCCGAGCGCCGCTAGGGTTGCGGCTCGCTCCGGCGATGGAGGACGACGAGTATGAGGAGGGGATGGAGATGGATATGGGAGGGCACCAGCACCTCCAGCACCGGGGGTACGGAGCTGAGGAGGAGGTCGAGGGGGGATACGCCGGCGGCGGGGACGGGGAGGACGAGGAGGAGGAGGCGCGGGACGAGGAGGAGATTACCCAGGAGGACGCCTGGGCCGTCATCTCCGCCTACTTCGAGGAGAAGGGCCTCGTGCGCCAGCAGCTCGACTCCTTCGACGAGTTCATCCAGAACACCATGCAGGAGATCGTCGATGAGTCGGCCGACATCGAGATCCGCCCCGAGTCGCAGCACAACCCCGGCCGCCAGGCCGAGTTCGCCGAGGTTGCCCTCCCGACCATACCAAATATGGCTTAATTTTTGCTCTTAGCTTGGTCGGTTAGGGTTTGGCGACCTTGGTACGACTAGCTGGTGACGGGCCGGTCTCAGATTAGATGGGGCGCTGCTCAAATAGATGACCAGTTAGGGTTTTGCGGGAGTATTCAGCTGCTTGCTGGTGTTTATGGTGGGGGTCTGAGAATTTTGTCAATGATTAAGCAACAACAAAAAAAACCGTGATGGTGGTGGTTGGATTGAATTTTGATTCTGAAGAGTGGAATTGCTTGGCTGTGTTCAGATGAGAGCTCCCTTGCAAGCTCCCTTTCGGATAGCCGCTAAAGCTTGGATTTCAGAGGTGGCACTAGGAATGATTAGAATGAGTTTTGCAGACATGCTTGTTGGCTAGTTTCAGTTATTTCTCATGGGTATTTGTCTCAGGGTCTTACTATCAAGATGGTTTCTGTTATTTTGCCTGTTTTCATCAGTTTAAACTGATGAATTGTACTGGGAAATCCAGAAATATGTAACTATTGTGTTGTTAATAGATTGAAGCCATAATTTTATAGTAATCACAAACTAGACTTTTTACACGTGGAGAAGGACTCGGTTCTTCATACTCCATAGTGTTACAGTGAATAAAGATAATTATCTAAGGTTAAAACTAAATGGAGCTGGCAAATTCGTTTTAAATGGAGAACTGGTGGTCATTTGTTTAGTCTTGTGTTGCCAGATATGCGTACTGAACAATGATATTTCAAGTGTCTCACTGGCTGTTATTTTAACAAAATGGCCTGCCTATGCGAACAAGAACTACAACGTTGATGTGGGTGCTGTTAAGCTTTAAGCAGTATAAGTCATATCCACTATGGTAATAGGGAATGAGCTGCCCCACAAGTTCTGAAGATGAATGCTGTTTTCTGGCTGGCATGATCAGAGTCCAACTTTTTTGTTTTGTTTTCATGAGCTATAAGCCTTACATGAGCACAGTTCACATCTCTAGGATAGAAGTGCATGCCAACAATGGTGTAGACGTATTTCTGTTACTTAACAAAGAAAATGCACACATAGACCCTCTGTGAGTTCATGGCAAATTTGAATGTTGCTAATGCTACCATGTGCACACTTGCTAAATGCCCTTTCAGTTTAAACCATGCTTGCTTATTATTATTTTCACCATTTTCCTTGAGCTATCACTTACGATGGTATTGATTCTTCTCTAGACACTCCACAAGATCAGCTTTGGTCAAATCTATCTGAGCAAACCAATGATGACTGAAGCTGATGGAGAGACTGCTACCTTATTCCCCAAATCAGCAAGGCTCAGGAATCTGACATACTCAGCACCACTTTATGTAGATGTATCATACAGAGTTGTAAAGAAAGGACATGACTGTGAAGAAGTTACAGAAACTGCGGAGTATCCGAAAGTCTTCATTGGAAAGGTGTTGTGGCTAACAACTTGACACATGCTTGTAGTATGCGCTGTTTGTATTCTTTGATTTTCAACTGTTTTGCCTGCTGCAGGTTCCAATCATGCTGCGTTCTAGTTACTGCACACTGTTTCAACAATCTGAAAAGGATCTCACAGAACTTGGAGAGTGCCCTTATGACCAAGGAGGATATTTTGTAATCAACGGTAGTGAAAAGGTTCTCATTGCCCAGGAGAAGATGAGCACCAACCATGTCTATGTGTTTAAGAAGAGGCAACCAAATAAGTTTGCATATGTGGGTGAAGTCCGTTCAATGGCAGAGAACCAGAACAGACCTGCTAGTAGCATGTTTGTTCGGATGCTTTCCCGAGCAGGCGCGAAAGGGGTCAGTAACTTACTGAAGCCTTGCAAATAGTTCGTCACAGATGCATGTGTATCAGTCTAGGGCCACCTTCTTACATGGCATATATATGTGGGAATGCAGTGAGTTGAACTAATGTTAGGATCTTAACGCTATTAAGTGTTTCCTATGTTGCAGGGTTCATCTGGTCAATATATCCGTGCTACTCTGCCCTACATTCGTGCAGATATTCCCATCATCATTGTGTTTAGAGCACTAGGATTTGTCGCTGACAAAGATATACTGGAGCACATATGCTACGATTTCTCCGATACACAAATGATGGAATTGCTGCGCCCATCTTTGGAGGAAGCTTTTGTCATTCAAAATCAGCAGGTATTCCTTGGGCTACTGATAAGTGAAACTAAATTGTTCTTTATCACTTGCAATCTTGCATTGATATCACATCTGCTTGAATTTATGTCATCAAACTAAATTGTTCTTTCTTGTTGGGGCACATCTTAAGTTGAGCTTCGGTTGGAACTTTAGTTATATAAGTTGCTACATTGATATTATTTCATGTGTAAAGCTTTGACAAGCCTTATCTGTAGGTTGCTCTTGACTACATTGGAAAGCGAGGTGCTACAGTTGGTGTAACTCGAGAAAAAAGAATAAAGTATGTCTCTACATTTTTTGCTAGAAGAGTAAAAACAAATTTAGTACTCACCTCTTTAACTTCTTAGGTATGCGAAAGAGATACTTCAAAAGGAAATGCTGCCCCATGTTGGTGTAGGTGAATTCTGTGAAACTAAAAAGGCATACTACTTCGGGTATGTGATCCATACTGCACATTAGTCTGTTGTCAATCAAAAAGTTTGCATTCTATCATGCAGCTTGTTAAGAAGCAGATAAGCTAATTTCCTACCTCATTATGCAGGTATATTATTCACCGACTATTGATGTGTGCTCTTGGTCGAAGAGCTGAAGATGACAGAGATCATTACGGCAACAAAAGGCTTGACCTTGCAGGTCCATTGCTTGGAGGACTGTTCAGAATGGTTTGTTACAATATGCTAGCAAATTTGAGTGTGTTTGTATCTTCTTTTTTCTTCAGCTGTGAGCTTAATTATGTTGTTCTTTCTTACAAAATCAGCTTTTCAGGAAATTGACGAGGGATGTGAGGTCATATGTTCAGAAGGTTTCTCCCTTGTTTCAGTGACCATGCTCTGTCTTTTTCTCAGTCCTGATAATTGCTAACTGCTGTTTCTGTTGAACCCAGTGTGTTGATAATGGGAAGGAAGTTAATTTGCAATTTGCTATTAAAGCTAAAACCATTACTAGTGGATTGAAGTATTCCCTTGCTACTGGAAACTGGGGACAGGCTAACCAAGCTGGTACAAGAGCCGGTGTGTCTCAGGTGTGTACATTTTCATGATCACATTCACGTGTATGCTTTACTACAATTTGGTTTAGCAAACGAATGTTCCAATATGTGCTCTTAATATTTCTTCTTCTTTTGACACCAAGGTGCTTAATCGCCTTACGTATGCTTCTACATTATCACATCTTCGGAGGTTGAACTCTCCCATTGGGCGTGAAGGTTGATATTGCTCAAATTGTTTTCATACATTACTTCCCCATTGAAACCTGGTCGCCTTAGGGTTAGTGATCTTAATATCTTATTAACAGGGAAACTGGCAAAACCTCGCCAATTGCATAATTCTCATTGGGGAATGATGTGCCCTGCTGAAACTCCTGAAGGACAGGTAAGTTATTCGCATTCTAAAATTCTCTTTCGTCAAAGGAGTTGGTCAATGGTTTATATTTTATACACCTTTATTCAGGCTTGTGGCTTGGTTAAAAATCTTGCCTTGATGGTTTATATCACTGTTGGTTCTGCTGCAAATCCTATTTTGGAATTTTTGGAAGAATGGGGCACAGAAAATTTTGAGGTTTGTTTCCCCTTCTCAATGTGTGCGCATGCATTTTCATTTGCTTATCTTGCCCAAGGTTAAAATTTCGTGTCATTTACCAGTTACAACAGTCACTGATTTCGTTCTTGATTCGTTTTTAACAGGAGATATCACCGGCAGTCATTCCTCAAGCTGCTAAAATATTTGTGAATGGTTGTTGGGTTGGAATTCATAGGAATCCTGACCTATTGGTGAAGACCCTTCGTCGTTTAAGAAGACAGGTTTGTACCCTGCTTCTCCTGTTTCATGCTAAAAGCTGCTGGCATTGTAGCAGAATGGATATAGTATTGAAAAACATATATTATCTGCATAATTTGTATACTTAACAGATTGGAACACTCCATTAATATGTGATTTTGTTGCCCTTCCATATGCAACCCTAACTTTCTTTGATATCTGGTACTATCCAAAGTAAAGATTATTTTCAAGATGTATGGCAAACATGTACATCTTGAATTTCTTTAGCATAGAACATTGTTAAGAAAGTCATTAATTTCTGGTATGTGATTTTTTATGAGATTCAGGTCTCAAAATTACATGCTGAATGTTGTTAATTTTCAGATTGATGTCAACACTGAAGTTGGTGTCGTTCGTGATATCCGTCTTAAAGAACTTCGACTCTATACTGATTACGGGCGTTGCAGTCGCCCGCTGTTTATCGTTGAAAACCAGAGGCTTCTAATTAAGAAGAAACATATCCGAGCATTGCAGCAAAGGGTCTGATATTCTTTATTTTATGCTAGTTTTTATTCAAATTTGAATTGGTATGCATGTATTTTTTTTTCTCATATGCTCGTATATTATCCTACTGTATGGTCATCCAGGAGACTCCTGATGAAGGTTGGCATGACTTGGTTGCCAAAGGATTTATAGAGTACATAGATACTGAAGAGGAAGAAACTACTATGATCTCTATGACTATACGTGTAAGTTCTGTTTGCATTTGAAGTATACCTGATTGAACAGTTGTGGGCTGACCAAGTTCTCCATTCTATTGGCATTCCTTTACATACTTTGTTTCTTCGTTCTATTTGCATTTCTTTATGCTGAGGCTTTTCCTTCATCCTAGATTCATGCTCTGCTAGTAATGCCAACAAATTAAAATTTCAGGACCTTGAAACTTCGAGGCATAATCCAGGGGAGGCATATTCTGAGACTTATACACACTGTGAGATCCACCCTTCATTGATACTTGGTGTGTGTGCGTCAATTATTCCTTTTCCTGATCACAACCAGGTGACTCATCCCCTTACACAATGCTAATCCACTGCATATGTTTTTAAACATGTCTAATTCATTTCTTTGATTACAGTCACCTCGTAATACATATCAGTCTGCTATGGGAAAGCAAGCCATGGGAATCTATGTTACCAACTATCAGTTAAGAATGGTGAGTGCCATTTGTCTTGGTATCTTGGTTTGATGGTCGGTCTTGGTTTGAACCTTCATCACCCACCATTTGGATTCAGGACACATTGGCCTACGTTCTGTACTACCCACAAAAGCCTCTTGTTACTACTCGTGCTATGGAGCATTTGCACTTCAGGCAGTTACCAGCTGGCATTGTAAGTAAACAATCTTAACTCGGGGCACTCTGTTTGCTTTTTTAATCATATTCTGGATCTTTGCATTTTATGTAATTATTAATATCTTGCTTTGGTGTTCTGTGAAGAATGCAATTGTTGCTATTGCATGCTACTCTGGATATAACCAAGAAGATTCGGTTATTATGAACCAATCTTCAATAGATCGTGGGTTCTTCAGATCACTATTTTTTCCGCTCTTACAGGTACAGCTAGCATTTCAGCATATTCTAGTGTAAGCATGCCACCACTCATTTACCCAAATGCCCAATCTAATAATTCAAACTCCATATGCAGAGATGAGGAAAAGAAGATGGGAACTCTTGTCAAAGAGGAATTTGGTCGTCCAAATAGGGAGAACACTATGGTGATTTTTTGAATAATTCATCATGCATTTTCTCTAAGCAGATCTGATGAACTAACATTCTTGTATTTTTCCTTGTAGGGAATGCGCCATGGGTCTTATGATAAATTAGATGATGATGGCCTTGCACCACCGGTAAGTAGAGGCCTTTGTTACTCTAGGCTTATCTTTATCACTCAACTGTGCTGCTGATTGCCTATAATGTATAAATAATTCATGTATCAGGGAACAAGGGTCTCTGGGGAAGATGTCATTATTGGGAAGACATCTCCAATTCCACAAGATGATGCTCAAGGGCAAGCTACTAGATACTCAAAGCGTGATCATAGTACTTCTCTGCGTCACAGTGAAAGTGGGATGGTGGATCAGGTTTGTTTGTTTTTGGCTTTCTGCCACCACTTTTATGTTTCTATGTGGTGTTTTCAGTTTCAAACAAACAGCTCCTAAGTAAGTTTGTTTGCAGGTTCTGTTGACAACGAATGCTGATGGTTTAAGATTTGTCAAGGTTAGAATGCGATCAGTGCGCATACCACAAATAGGAGATAAGTTCAGCAGTAGGCATGGTCAGAAGGGAACTGTTGGAATGACTTACACACAAGAGGACATGCCATGGACAATCGAAGGCATCACACCGGATATCATTGTGAATCCACATGCTATTCCATCCCGTATGACTATTGGCCAGCTGATTGAGTGTATTATGGGTAAAGTCGCGGCTCACATGGGAAAGGAAGGAGATGCAACTCCTTTCACTGATGTTACTGTGAGTAATCTCTTGGGGACTCATTGATCTTCTACTCTAATTGTTCTCAAGAAAAACATATCAATCTCCTCATGTGATCTTTTAATAGCGTCTGTAACCTCTTGTCTAATTTGCATTTAAACTTAACTTGCAATGTATGTGTGTGCTCATTAATTTTTAACTTACATTTCAGGTGGATAATATCAGTAAAGCACTGCACAAGTGTGGCTATCAGATGCGTGGATTTGAGACCATGTACAATGGTCATACTGGGAGAAAATTGACTGCAATGATTTTCTTAGGTCCAACTTACTACCAGAGACTTAAGCATATGGTGGATGACAAAATTCACTCTAGAGGTCGTGGTCCTGTCCAGATACTGACCAGACAGCCAGCAGAGGGGCGCTCACGTGATGGTGGTCTCCGTTTTGGAGAAATGGAGAGGGATTGCATGATTGCTCATGGAGCTGCATTTTTCTTGAAGGAAAGGTTATTTGACCAGAGCGATGCTTACAGAGTGCATGTTTGTGAGAAGTGTGGACTCATTGCCATTGCCAATCTCAAGAAGAATTCCTTCGAATGCAGAGGCTGCAAGAACAAAACGGACATTGTCCAGGTAAGTAGGAACTTTATTTTGCTCTTATCCCCTCTTTAGTTCATAGTACTTGAATGCGAAAACCTTATCTAGAAATACTACCTCTACCAAAATATAAGATGTTTTTGTCGTCTAAACTAGTCTTAAAAAACGTTTTACGGAGGGAGTACTATACTTCCAAATAGCCAGCCCCTTGAGCCATCTTCCTTGGATAGCTTTGCCAGAGTTAGTAATCATACTGTCTATGTTCTCTTGCACAGGTCCATATACCGTACGCATGTAAGCTCCTCTTCCAGGAGCTCATGGCGATGGCGATTGCTCCCAGGATGCTCACCCATGAGGTCAAGGGTGCGAGGGATAAGCACCGTTGAATGAGGTCAAGGGTGCGAGGGATAAGCACCGTTGTGCTTCGAGTGTTGTATTCGGGTGCCTGACTGGAACTGTTTTCCGGGGTGCCTTGTTGCGGAACTTAAGAACTATCATCCTTCTGATTGTGTTCTGGATACGTCAGATACCAGGCCCAGACATGAAGTTACTTAGGTTCTTTATTACCATTAGATTTACTAACAGGACTAATAATGTGTGGTAACATCATCTTTTGACAGTCTTGGCTTTTAAGAGCTCAACTCGAACGATGCTTGTATGAAGACAGTTGCATGAATTTCTGGGTTGAGGCATGAGTAGCCTTTGGATTTTTTTTTTGAAACTATGATGATTTTTATAGCAAATTCAGAAACTATACACCCTAATAAAGAAAAATCAAAAGTATCACCCCGTCGGCCTCCTGTTGGCCGAAAAGGGACTTTTCGGCCTCCTGTTGGCTGAAGAGGGACTTTTCGGCCAATAGTTGGCCGAAGAGGGACTTTTCGGCCAACAGTTGGCCAAAGAGTCCCTCTTCGGCCAACATCTGCTCTACTGTTTAAAAAAATTCATATCAAATAGGATTTTTAGTATTTTAATTTGATTCCTTTTGCATTAGATTAGAAATTTTATGAAGTTTCTGTAGATATCAAGTTTGACTAGATTTGAAAGTTTGAATTTAATTTTTTCATGAATTTGCTCAAATAACTAGATTGCCTATAATTTGAGTTAGGAGTATTTTTTAAGATGATTCTTTTTGCTACTGGTTCTTTGTGAATTTGTTTATCAGTAGTAATTAATTGGCGAATTTTATAATTATTTAAAATTAGATTTTTATGAAAACAGTTCTGTTTTAGTGTTTGTTAGGTTTTATGCTATTTCTTTTAATTTTAATTGCTTTAAATTTTTTTCTTTAGTTTTTTGACATATTCTTCTTGTTTCTGTTTAGTTATCAGTAGCTATTTTATTTGTAGTATATTTTTGTATTTTATTTCTTTTATTTTACTAGAAAACTTGTTTTGAGCTTCATAGAAGTTTATATTTAAAAGTGCCTTGTAAATCCTGTACAACCATTGCCATTTTATACATGAAAAAAAATACTTTCCCGCAATCTTTTTCCCTCCATTTTTTTTGCCGCCATTTTATTTCCCGCCATTCTCTCCGACCACACTAAGGAGTGCTGCATCGACGGAGGATGACGATGATGCCTTCATGTGGAGTGTGAAACACTGTGTGAGAGAAGTCATAAGTGTGAAACACTCTCCGATGATGATGACGAAGTTGCAAACACTTATGACTTCTCTCAGACAGTGTTTCACACTCCACCAGCAGCACCGACGCAGGAGACACAGACGATGTTATCTACGATCATGTACACCATAAGGCTCGTTTTATAAGTTGAGAAGTGAAGATGGCAAGAAAGAAGATGGCGGGAAAGAAGATGGCGGGAGAGAATGGCGGGAAAGAAAATGGAGGGAGAGAATGGCGGGAAATAAAATGGCGAGAGAAAATGGAGGGAGAGAATGATGTAAAAACCTAATTTTAAATAATCCTAAAATTCACCAATTAATTATTACTGATAAACAAAGTCACAAAGAACCAGTAGCAAAAAGAATCATCTAAAAAGAATACTCCTAGCTCAAATTATAGGCAATCTAGTGATTTGAGAAAACTCATGAAAATTCAAATTCAAACTTCTAAATCTAGTCAAATTTGATATCTACAAAAACTTCATAAAATTTCTAATCTAATGCAAAAACAATCAAATTAAAATACTAAAAATCCTATTTTATATGAATTTTTTAAAAAGTAGAGCAGGTGTTAGCCGAAGAGGGACTCTTTGGCCAACTGTTAGCCAAAAAGTACTTTTCGGTGTATAGGCCGAAAAGTAGATTGTATGGAGAGCAAAATTGTTTGTAAGAGACTGTATGGAGAGTATGGCGTTTTGGATCTTGACCTCAATTTTTGAAAAAAATCAAAATTAGAAAAATTTGTTTTATAAAAAACTGATTTTTTTTTACAAGTAAACAAGGATGTGAAGTACATATGTGTAAAATTTCAGGATGAAGTATGTCGAAATGCGACTTGTACAAAAAAGACATTTGACTTGTAAAAAAAGACAAATTCATGATCTATGAGGATGAATAGAATAATGTGTTAAAAAGTTCTGACATTTTTTTACACAGCACTCATTTCAACATATTTTGAAAATTTACCCATTTGTGCATTATACCTTCATCTATCTTTGTATTTTTAAAAATATGAAAATATGAACTTTCATGAATTTTGAATTTTACATTTGAAACCGCATAAATATGAGAAGATAGCTTGCACAGTGGAAAAGCAAATTGGCCGATTACTAACATAGACTCCACACCATTGTGAACAAAACATGGGCCGTGATTACGTGATTACGAGCAGACTCTACACTTTTGTGCACACCACCAACGCTAAATTTCTCAAAAAAAAAAACCACCAACGCTAAAACGATCACCCCACATACACGTACTCCTGACAATGAAATAGGTACGACTCTACGCTTGCATAGAATGTATGCGAATTAATCGCTACAACAGTCTGGTATTTATGATGGAATAGATGTACGCTAGTTCATTAGAAAAAGTCTCAAGATTCATACCAAATTTTGATGGGGCCCGTGATATAACGGCGAACTATGTTAATGCTCACTCCTCAAGGGCAACAAATAGAAGCTATTTTTTTAAAAAAAATAATACACCTTTTTAAATAAATTTGAGAAATATTACACCATTTTGATTTTTTTTCAAATATAATACAACTTCGGCATCGATGAAGCCGATTCGCTTCTGTCGGCCACGACAAAGACAATACAGCCCAGTCAGCATGGGCGAAGCCAAGTAGGGCCCAAACGGCCATAGCTAAGCCGATTAGTGGCTGGGCCACCCGATGCACGGCCAGTCGGCCTGGCCCGCATGCAGTCTACCAGGGCGACGCTGACAGGCCAACCTATCGACTTCGGCGAAGCCGATAAGTGGCTAATTGGCTTTGCCGATGCCAATTAGTGCTAAATAGTCACACTAAATCCCACTGGAGCTGCCGCCCGTGGCCGACTGGCAGTCGGCTTGGCCGAAGTTGACTGGGTTCTAATCAGCTTCACCGAAGCTGATAGGATTCCAATTGGCCACAGCAAAACCGACTCAACCCAATCGGCTTCGCCGACGCCGGAGCTGTATTATTTTTGAAAAAAATATCAAAACCGTGTAATATTCCTCAAATTTATTAAAAAAGCTTATTGTGTTCAACACTCTACTTATAAAAAAAATTTAGAATTGACCCTCTACACTTGTGAGTTATCACCATCCTCCTCTAACCACTGGATCCGGACCATGTGATGCTGCCAGATGGAGCAATGACAGCAGCCAGGGGTGGCCAAGATCCCTCACCTCCTCCTTGCGTGGCAGCGCCTCTG